>NC_142693.1:62895697-63202840 GCF_029641045.1 Salvia hispanica
ATGTCAACAGATGATAAAATAACATCAACAGAAAATATCAAAACATTATCAACAGTTGACACCATGGTGACATTGTGTTGATATCAAAATTTTAAAATTTTACACTTTGTCGACATTGTGTTGACATTGTATTGAAAAATTTGGAGTTTGTAAGAAATGGAGTTTGCATTTTATCAATATCGAGAAAAAACAACATTTTATTTTAAAGAAATTTGAATATAAAGATAGAAAAAATACCAGCATTAGGCTTCTTATGATGGCATCTGTGTAATACTCAGGCTCCTTCTCCTGCAACGCTAGCAACATCTCAATCATCGTCTTCATCCTCCCTTCCTCCCCTTCTCCGCCGCCGTAGCTCCTAAACTGCCTCTTCCTCCCCTCCACCAGCTCCTGCATAAACACATTCCTCTTCCTCTGCAGCTCCACCAACCCCTTCTCCACCCCTCCCACCCCCAGCCACCTCGCCGCCGGCACAAAATCCCCCAAATGCGACGTCGCCAGCCGCAGCGTCTCCGTCACGATCTCCCTGAACCGCCGCGCCTCCTCCACCTCCTCCACGTTCTCCCCGTAATACCTCTTCCCCGCGATCATCCTCATCATCACATTCATCGTCAATTCAAAAAAAGTCGCCTTCATGTCCACGAGCCTCTGCTCTGCAGAGGCTCGGGACGAGGCCCGGACCATGGTCCGGACCTCGTCCGCTCGGATGCCGTGCAGGAGCTGCAGGCGGTGGGCGGACAGGACCTCGATGGAGGAGACCTTGCGGAGGTTCCGCCAGTGGTCTCCGTACGAGGTCCACGCGAGGGAGGTGTAGTCGTAGCCGATGTGTTTTCCGGCGAGGAGTTTGGGGCGGTTGGCGAAGACGACGTCGTTTTTGGAGAGGCAGTCCTCGGCGGCGGAGGGGGAGGAGACGACGAGGACGCGGCGGGAGCCAAAGTGGAGGAGGATGACGGGGCCGTGGCGGGCGGAGAGGGCGGCGAGGGAGCGGTAGAGGGGCTTTTTGAGGAGAGGGAGGTGGCCGAGGAGGGGGAAGGAGAGGAGGGGGGAAGGGGGGAGGTTTTGGAGCTTGTGGAGAAGGTGTTTTGTGAAAATGTAGAGAGCATATATGAGTGGGAGATGTACTAGATTTAGTGCTTCCATTTTTTTGAAGTGGAGTGGGATTTAGTTCTTTTTTTGGTGTGGGTGGGGTATTTATTTTGATTTGGGTGTGTTGGAAATATCAATGGAGTGGTTGGCTTTAGGTGTGGGCTCAGGTGGGGTCGATCAATTCCATTGCCGGCCTATGAGGGTCGAAAAACTTATAAATGTGTGTTGATTGGATTTAAGGTTTGGTAGTATTGGTATACTCGAAAAATAAATTTCTAACAAGTGTGAATAACTAAATATAGAGTCGAGACCTCGGTTGATCTCACCATAGGCTTAATTATGAGAATTAGAAACACATTTAATTCGGCATTTAGAGTTATCGTTGATCTCATGCTCTTTTAATTCTTTAGTCATGGTTCATTTCTATTTTTGTCCACCTTCTACGTACTACTACTCGTTGTTGTCGCATCGTTTCTGTCTTCCTACGTCAAGGACAACATTTTTCGTCATCTCTGACCCTTTCGTTTCCTAAATGCTCAAAAATAGGAAAGATTAAGACCAAGCAAGAAGAAGTAATTAATTTTACAAACTCTTTACAAAGCTGAGCTAACTAAACACGTTTAATGTGGAGCAATTTTGTAAATAAAATTGGGTTGGTCTACTGAACTAATTGCGACTGATTTTTTATTATTATTATTATTATTCCTCCCACCTTCCTACAATAAGAGTCTTATTTTGTTATTTTCGTCTGTCCTATAACATGAGTTGTATTTCACTTTGACCATAATGGTAAATATGCCCCAAATTTCACTAACTTAAAACTAATAAATATAAATGAGACTCACATTCTACTAACTTATTTAATCACTTTTCTTCACATTTATTAAAACATGTGCCCAAATCATATAGGACTCTTTATCGTGGGACGGAGAAAGTATTATTATTTGAAAGGGGACGTTAACAAAGAATGAACTCTGGTCTATGCTTTATATATAGTATGTTTGTTAATAAATCGATTTATGGCTAACCATTTTCTAGAAGCTCGAGATATAAAATTATCTGGAGTTGGAAATATATAGTCACCAAACTGAATCATATTAGTAGTACTAATTTTTTTGAACGTTTTTTTGGCATCAATAAGAAATTTGAGAATATTACGTATACTCGAAGACTTCATTAAATATTTGAAATTTCTAGTCATGCATCTAGAAGAATTTTATTCTTCTTTTTCCTCGAAAGTGTAGAATAGTTCGAGTGTGGAACTAATATTGCAACACTAAGACAAAAGAAGAATAGTAAATAACCTTGTGGAGACGTAATTGATCCAAAATCACGTTTCCTTTTTGTCACCAGGTACATCCGTTCAATGGATTAAATAATTTTTTTTATAAATTAAATAATATTATTTTTTACTACTTATTAATTAAAGTTTTTGTGTCGGTTATATATAGCTCGGTATTTTACCAATTTGATAAAAATGTATATCTTCGTTTGGGCGATATAATAAATAATCATTGTTAATCTTGGAATAAAATAATTTTGAGCTATCGAAATTAATTTGTTGTGGAAAATTGCTCACAAATGGAACTTGGGAAAAGTCACAACTCATAAGTGTGATCGTGTCAACCAGAACTTTTTTACATTTTCACGCAACCTAGAGCAGTCTTCCTCGTTTGAATTGACTATAAATATAATTAATTGTTTGCACCTTATACCTACGTCTATTACTCCCTCCGTCCCAGATAATTCGTCTCATTTTGATCGGACACGAATTTTAAGAAATGTAATAAAAAGTGAGATGAAAAGTGAGTCTTCCTCGTTTGAATTGACTATAAATATAATTAATTGTTTGCACCTTATACCTACGTCTATTACTCCCTCCGTCCCAGATAATTCGTCTCATTTTGACCGGACACGAATTTTAAGAAATGTAATAAAAAGTGAGATGAAAAGTGAGTCTTACTTTTATATATTAGTTTTATAATAAAATGTGAATATGAATGAGTTAGTAGAATATGTGGTCCTCTATTAAAACTAGTAAAAAGTGAAATAGGATAAATTATATGGGACGGACTGAAATAGAAAAATGAAACAAATTATCTGGGACGAAGGTAATATGTCATTAGCTAATTGCGTTTATATTTCATTAATTAGTTATAGTGGCTTATATGATAACTTTGAAGAAATATATATTAATATTATTGGTCACCCGATTAATATGAAGTTAAATTTATAGAAAAGTTAGTTGAAAAGCAGAAAATGAGATTAACCTAAGACACAATTGTCAACTAAAAACGTAAGACACGAGTCTTCTTAATTTTTCTTACGAAAAAAGTCGAGATAAACTTCAGACGCAATTGTCAACAAAGGAGGCTTCGACTTTTCTTGAACTCATGAAAACAGAAAATATTAATCCATTTTACTTCATGATATAAAAATAATTCACTTTTATTTTAAAAACTTATATTCATTCCAACTAATAATATTTTCAATTAACTTTTACTTTTCTATCACTTTTCTATTTTATTAATACCGCATTAAAATATATCTTCCTAGAAATACTGTCAATTTCTATAAGACAAAGAGAGTGTAATTTTTATTTTTACTTTCAGTTTTGTGACATTATTATAATTACTTCTCAATGTACAAAATATATTTTCATTTTTATCCGCCTTAAAATTAATTAGTCTTATTTTTAGTTTTTTTTTCTACTTTATCCTCATTTTTTTCTACTAAACTTAAGAATCTATATCATCTATAAAAATGGCTCTATTTTTAAAAATGTAGAGAGTTCTATAATAAATTTGTAAAAAATTAACCCTTAGGATAACTATATCTTTAATTGTAAATTTATCAAAAGATAAATAAGAAAATACGGAAAAAGTTGTCACAATTTTCTGGTTAATTCCCACTTTTTTTTTGTTTGAGAAAAGATCGGGAAAATATTATACTATGATCAGATTAATATTTATAACATTTACACGAATTGAAGTGAAAATGACAGAAATCGTGATGTCGAGTGTCCGATATTTTTTCATCTTGCCTGAATAAAAATTATCGACCATAAATAACATGTGAAAATAGTTCAATAATGTTGAAATTATATGTTTTACATCATTTTCCTCGATTCAGAACATACCATTAGTAAATAATTCGGAGGGTCAAATAAATTGAATTCTTTGCTTTGATTTGGTAAAACTCCAATTGAATTCTTATCCATCGAAAAAGTTCTAATTGAAGAATAAAATATGAGGATTCTTAAACTCCTAGTGCGATTTGAGAGAAAGTGCTACTTGTATTGGACGTCAAGAATCAAGATTAATATATGCAAAATGGATAGTGGAAACTGGAAATCAAAAGATACTCCATTAACATAATTTTAATTAATTTTACTTGTTTTTTATGTCAACACACTTAAAGTTCAATCTTGTATCGATGAAGATTGTTAACGCTAGTTGTAGCATGTAATATCCTATACACTGCGCTTTTATAAATTGGGACTACTGTATCATGACGTCGCACGCCACAACTAATATGAATGATCCACTGTGAGTTGGTTAAGCGGTAAAATACGTGAGGCCAAAAGTCTTCCTCCGTAGCACGGCCTTTAAATTTAAATTCATTTACTGAAAAAAAAAAATATAAGAATAATGATCCACGTTAAGGTAAATTTTAACCACTTTAGTACCTCAGTAAAATTGACTGCATTTATTTTAGTAGCAATTTTGTCCGATTTTCTTAAATTAGTTTGAGATTTATACAAACTAAATGCGTGGTCTTTCTTGTTAGTTTCTCAAATTTTGCTTCTTAAATAAATGCACATTTTCTTTGAAAATATGTTATTGCGAAATTTGTAATTGGCTTTTGTATCTAATGACTATTTCTCCAACGACTAATGAAAGAGATATGTTCAAAACAATTCCAATATTTACAAATGGAACATAAACAAACATTTTAAAATATTTTGCAAGTATAAACACAATATAAATTACTCCATATTAGCTTACATTAATTTAGTTCAAATATGTTGAAGCAATTCTGCCGCGCATGGCCTACATCTGGCCACGAGCGGCTGAGCCTTGGGCATGCTAAGCCCCGGTGCTCCGGTCAAATCCACCATCTCATCATCAAGTCGCTGCATATGGCCTGTGATTGGGAGGGCCAAATTTGGACTTCGAGAGAAATTGAGGGTTTTTGTGAGGAGAATAGGACGAAATAGTATATAGAGGAAAGAGAGGAGAGAGGAGAGAGGAGATGAAGACGAAATGTGAGAGTGAGAATTCCATGGTTGTGTTTTGTGAGAGTGTGTAAAGATGAAGGTACGATGTGTTCCTACTATACTATGTACAAATATATGGAGCGAGTTGAGATATATTTAGTGTATGGTGAAGTGGCATATATCCAAATTTAAGACTCAAATCCTCATGCTAAAGAAGGTAGAGGTTCGAGACAAAGTTATCTTCAACACATAATATTGATATTGGACTATTGGTCATTGAACAACCAATTAAATAAATGAATTTGGATTGAATTGGTGTATATGTGTCTGACCTGAACCCACATAAGCACATTGTACTCGCACTTTTTTTTTAAATAGTAAATTAAGGATTGGTAATTAGTGTAATTGAATAATTACTACTAGTATTTTAAGTATAACATCCCAGGGTAGTGATAAAATACAAACTTATATATTGTACAAACTCAAAACTCTTCAACACAGTTTCAATACAATATCAATATAGTGTAAAATTTTAAGATTTTAATGTCAACACAGTATCAACCCAATATCAACACAACATCAATCATTGACTACCGTTGAAATTCTGTTGGCATTTTCCTGTTGATGTTTTTTTTTTATCTGTTGACATTTTTCAATGGTTCAGATCATAGTTATGAGTTTGTACAATATTTAGAGTTTTCATTTGATCACATCCCTAACATCCTAATTCTTATACTACATAAAATATAACAAAAAAGTGCAAATAGTTTGGGATGGACCGGAAAAGAAAAGTGTGGGTAGCATGGGACGGAGGTAGTATTAATTACTATGAAAACTATGCGACGCCAATGCAACATGTGGGGTCGACTGACCCCACGTCAGTATATGATCCGACCCTACAATAGCTCCACTTCCACCTAAACCATTTTCTTTGTGTTGTGTGATTTCATGAACTAGAAAAAGAAAAAAAAATGCTATCTCAACCTAAACAGCGTCACAACCGACGGGCGACACTAGCAAATCGACAACAACCTTCTTGAGTTCTGACCCCACAGATCTTTTTTTGCTGGATCTGTCACTGATCAACCATAGGTCCCAATATCCATGTAAATGAGAGGATTTGAATAGAGTTTTATATGTGAATCACATATATAGTCGTGCACGTATGTAGTAATTAAAGGGGCATGCCATGTTTCTTATTAGTCTAGTCGTATACTACTAACATAAGTAACTATTTAAATGTTAAATGTGGCGTATGTGATTACGGAAATACTATGTAAATTGACTTGCTCAGAGCCTCAGATGGTGGCCATATTTTAGAGGCACATGAGAAGTTTAGAAACTTGACTTATATGTTATTGAAAATGAAAGTCTTGTATTAATATATGAATAGAGAGAGTCGATTGACTTTTCCATCCAATGGGCCTTTTTTGTGTCTATCTCGACTGAAACTATTTAAGTAATTGGGCCGGGCCGGACTTTTAATTTGTTACTTCAATCAATTCGTTCGAGCTTTTAATTTGAGAAATTAAAGACTGGTTTGATGTGAAACGTTCAATTCTTTCTAGCTATAATAATATTTTCAAAATAAATATAAGTCGTAGGCTAAATACGTCGTTTCTTATTGAATGTTAAATTCGTCCTTATCAGCAAGTATTGAATCATACTCTGTGACAAAATATTAATGTCACCTAAATCCGTTAAAATCCAACTTTTGACTTTTAAAATGAAAATTTAATGAATCATTATTTAGTGCACTCTGTGCAAGTTTGCGCATAGTGCGTTCGGTGAAATCGGATACGATCCAACGTGGTCATATCCTGATCCATGTTTTTTACACGGAACTTTTACATTCCCTCCACCTGACTTAATACCGATTTTTAAAAATTATTTTGACTTTTATAAAATGCTGAAAATAATTAGTGCAATATGAGCTTCATTTATATATAGTACTAGTACATATTGATTTTATTATATAACGTGAGTATAATGATTTAGTTGAATGTAAAGTCCATTTACCCAAATAAAAACAGTAAATGGAGGTTTTATAACTAGTCAAGCATATTAATTCATTGAGTTGCACTTTGTGCCTTGTACGTGCAAGCTCGCGCATAGTGCGTTCGGTGGAATCAGATACGATCTAACATGGCCATGTCCTGATCCATGTTTGTACACGGAACTTTTACATTCCCTCCACCTGACTCAACACGGAGTTTAAAAATTTGACCAACTTCTTTTATTCAATATTTACATACATTTATATGTTTTGCCTAATCAAATTTTACATTAGAGATTTATGTAGAGTAAATACTTATACTCCATATACCAAACCGAAGGGTCTTTATTTGCGGTAGTAGTATGTTAGTAGTAGTAGCTAACTGTGTGGTAATATATTTACTTATTATCATTATAAAAAATAGTGCATTCTAACAAATAATCGTTTAACTATTCATTGAGAGTAATCAAATTTCATTTGTAGAAAAAAGGAGAAAAAGATGATCTTTGCTGTTAATATATAATAATGTGATCCCCTCTCTTAACTACAAAAAGAATTAGAAATATCACATATAAAATAAAAACTTTTTTTATTAAAATTACTAATTTATTTTCCAATGTAAATTACGTCTCCTTATATATAACCAAATCATTTTTCTAGGCAAAAACATCACATTTAATATCTCATACTTTATTCCTTATCTTCACTCTTCAACTACATTATCTCTTCATTGGACTCACTAGACCTCATTTAAAAATTTCAACTATATTATCTCTTCATTGGAGTCACTAGACCTCATTTAAAATCACTTGTCCAAATAAATACATCTAATATAATGATAGAAATAATATTGTATATTTAAGAATAATGCTTAAATGGAGATACAATCATGTTTTAGAGGGCAATTGCTCCCGTCAAATTGCTTAATTAATTTAGTTGCTTTTGAAATCAATAAACTTAATGCTCATTCTTTTATAAATTGGGACTATTGTACCCAACTTTGCACACCACAACTAATAGAAGGATTCATTGCGTGAGTTGGTCAAGCATTAAAGAAGTTAATATCTAAGGTCAAATGTAGTCTCAGGTTCAAATCCTCAGCAATACGGCCTTTAAATTTAAATTCATTTATCTATAAAAATTTATAAATGATCCACGTTCATACATTACTAAGAATAAGTAAATTTTAACTACTGTGGTACAAGAGTCAAATTGACAGCATTTTAGTAGCAATTTTGTTCGATTTTTTAAAATTGGTTAGAGATTTATACAAATTACATGTGTGGTCGTCTTTCTTTTTAGTTTCTCAAAATTTGCTTCTTAAATAAATGCACATTTCTTTGAAAATATGTTATCACAAAATTTGTTGGCTTTTATACTCTAATGACTATTTCTCCAACGACCAATGAAAGAGATATGTACAAAACAATTCCAATATTTACAAATGGAACATAAACAAACATTCTAAATTATTTGCAAGTACAAACAAACTATAGAAATTTTTCAAAAGGTAGTATAAACACAATATTAGCTTCTATTAGTTTAATTCAAATATGTTGAAGCAATTCTGCCGCGCGTGGCCTACATCTGGCCACGAGCGGCTGAGCCTTGGGCATGCTAAGTCCCGGTGCTCCGGTCAAATCCACCATCTCATCATCAAGTCGCTCCCATTCAAAGCACTGAATGAGCGACGCAAGGACTAGGCCTACGACACGTAATGCCAGGTTCTCACCCGGGCACCCTCTCCTCCCATATCCAAATGGCATCGATGCATACGACAATTCCTTCTTCCCATCAAAATCAAAGAATCTCTCAGGCTTAAACTTCGCCGGATCCTCCCATATCTTTGGGTCCCTTTGTATGGCCCACGCATTCACCAACAACATCGTCCCACTAGGCACTCTGTACCCCCCGACTGAGCAAACCTCTGATGATTCGTGAGGCACGAGCATCGGCCCGACCGGACACACACGAAACGTCTCTTTTATGACCGCTTGTAGATAGGGCAGGTGAGGGAGGTCAGAGTCCTCAACAAGCCGAGAATGACCGATCTGACGGTCAATCTCTGCTTGTGTCTTGGTCAATGCGTCCGGATTGTTAAGCAAGAGCGACATGGCCCATTCCATTGTCGATGCTGACGTGTCCGCACCGGCCGACAGCATCACCTATAGATCGTAAATCGTGCCATTTAAAATTCATAAATTGACTTAACTAATTATTAATAAATTATCACTTTCTTAAATCGCGTGTTGAAAAGATTTTATATTAAATACCTGCATCATCCCTCTAATGATTTCATCTTTGTAATTTTGGGGATCATTCTCTTGTAGCTCCAAAAGCACATCGATCAACGTCGAATTCATCTTCTCCGATTTGCTTCTTCTTCTATGTTCATCGATCAAATCCTGCATAAAATTATCTCTCTTCACCTGCAATTCTTTCAGCTTGCATTCGATCTTGTCCATTCCAATCCACCTCAAAACCGGCACGAAATCCCCAATATTGGTGGCGCCGCTCACTCTGAAACTCTCCGCCACGATCTCCTTGAACCTCATCCGCTCCTCCGAGTCCCCCGAAACGCCGTCGTAGTATCGCTTCCCTCCGATCATCACCATCACCACGTTCAACACCGTCTCAAACAACGCTGACTTCATCTCCACCACTCTAAATCCTTCTCCGCCGCCGCCGGCGAGGAGGAGGCGGCGAACGAGGTGGCGGGCCTCCTCGCGCCGCGCGTCGGCGAAGAGATGGACGCGGTGGGAGGAGAGCATCTCGACGGTGGCGATGCGGCGGAGGTTGCGCCAGTGGTCGCCGTAGGGGGCCCACACGAGGGAGGTGTAGCCGTAGCCGAGGTGCTTTCCCGCCAAAAGGCGGGGGCGGTTGGCGAAGACGGCGTCGTTCTTGGTGAAGCATTCCTCGGCTGCGGAGGGGGAGGAGACGACGAGGACGGGGCGGGAGCCGAACCGGAGGAGCACGACGGGGCCTTGTGTTTCGGAGATTTTTGCTAGGGTTTGGTGCAAGGGCTTCTTGAAGAGGTACATGTGGCCTATGATTGGGAGGGCCAAGATTGGACTTGGAGGGAGATTTAGGGTTTTGGTGAGGAGAATTGGGCGAAATAGTATGTAGAGGAAAGAGAGGAGGGAGGAGATGAAGAGGATATGTGAGAGTGAGAATTCCATGGTTGTGTTTTGTGGGAGTGTTGTGTGTGAAGATGAAGGTATGATGTGTTCCTACTACATACAAATATATAGAGCAAACTTGGCATATATGTAAATTTAAGACTCAAATCCCCATGCTAAAGAAGGTAGAGGTTTGAGTCAAAGTCATCTTCAAAGACATAATATTGATAATCTTCATTGAACAAGCAATTAAATATATGAATTTGGATTGAATTGGTGTATATGTGTCTGACCTGAACCCACGTAAGAACATAGTAATTCCTCCATGTTACTCACACTTTTTATTTTAGATTGTAAATTAAGGATTGAATAATTAGGTGTAGTTGAATTATTAGTATTTTACGTATAATATCCTAGTATTTCTTAGTACTGCTTAAAGTCTTAAAATAAAAAATAGTGCAAATAATTTGGGACAGACTATAAAAGAAAAGCGCGAATAACATGGGAGGAATGTAGTATTAATTGCGATGAAAATTGTGAGACATCAATGCAACATGTAGGGTCGACTGACCCCACGTCAGTTTATGATCCGACCCTACAATAGCGCCCCTTCCACCTAAACCATTTTCTTTGTGTTGTGTGATTTCATGAACTAGAAAAGTAAAAAAAATGCTATCTCAACCTAAACAGCGTCGCAACCGACGGACGACACTAGCAAACAACCTTCTTCAATTAGTGAGTTCTAACCCCCACAGATTATATTTGCTGGATCTGTCACTGATCGGCAATAGGTCCCAATATCCATGTAAATGAGAAGATTATATTGAGTTTTATATGTGAATCACATGTATAGTCGTGCACATATGTAGAAAATTAAAGGGGCATGCCATGTTACGTACTCCCTCCGTCCCACAGATGTCACACTTGTGGGACGGTACGGGATTTTAGGAAGTTTTGTTTTGTGTGTTAAATGAAGAGAGAAAATATAATTTTTATATTCATGTGAGAGAGAACTTTTTCCAAAAAGGGAAATGTGACATCTTTTGTGGGATAAACTAAGAAGTAAAATGTGACATCTTCTATGGGACGGAGGGAATAATAGTCTAGTCGTATATTACTAACATAAGTAACTAATTAAATGTTATATGTGGCGTATGTGTGATTACGGAAATACTATGTAAATTGACTTGTTCAGATGGCGGCCAGAATTTATAGGCATATTAGATGTTTAGAAACTTGACTTACATGTTATTGAAAATGAAAGTCTTGTATTAATATATGAATTTGAGAGAGTCGATTGACTTTTCCATCCAATTGGGCCTTTTTGTGTCTATCTCGACTGAAACTAGCTAAGTAAAGTAATTGGGCCGGGCCGGGCCGGAATTTTAATTTGTAACTCTAAACAAACCGTTCGAGCTTATTATTTGAGAAATTAAAGACTGGTTTGATGTGAAACGTTCAAGTCTTTCTAGCTATATCTCAAAATAAATAAAAGTCGTAGGCTAAATACGTCGTTTCTTATTGAATCTTTTGGTGCTCTGGTTAAATTCGTCCTTATCAGCAAGTATTGAATCATATCTCTATGACAATGTAATAAATGTCACCAAAATCCGTTAAAATCCAACTTTTGACTTTTGAAATGAAAAGTTAATGAATCATTATTCAGTACACCGCAGGATGAATAAAATTGTATAACAAGTCAAGCATGTTATATTAATTCACTGAGATGCACTCTGTGCAAGCTCGCGCATAGCGCGTTCGGTGAAATTGGATATGATCCAACATGGTCATGTCCTGATCCATGTTCTTACAATGAACTTTTACATTCCCTCCATCTGAGTCAAGACGGATTTTAAAATATTATTTGACTGTGCAAATAAAATGGTGAAAATAATGAGTGCAATGTGAGTTTTACTTTTATATACTGCGTATATATTAATTTTATTATAGAACGTGAGTATAATGATTTAGTTGAATGTAGAGTACATTTACCCCAAAATGAAAACAGTAAATGGAATATTAAATTACAAACATATCGAAATAGCAAAATAAAGTATTTATTCGCAAATAAAAGAGTATATAAGAACAATTTATAATATATTGATATCAAACTAAATATATAAAACAAAACTAAGTGATACCAAATTTGCATTCAACAAAGTAGCTCACATTATATCATTTCTCTATACAAGTACAATCACTTAATAAATTTTCTTTTTAAAATTTGCTCCACATAGAATGCTTTAAAATGTCACAACATTCGTTAATATCCACCAACATCCGTTAATGCTTTAAAATGTCACCAAAATATTAATGTCACCAACATCCGTTAAAATCCAACTTTTGACTTCTAAAATGAAATTTTACAAATCATTATGTAGTATACCGCGGGATGAATAAAATTGTATAACAAGTCAAGCATATTATATTAATTCATTGAGTTGCACTCTGTGCAAGTTTGCGCATAGTGCGTTCGGTGAAATCGAATACGATTCAACATGGTTATATCACGATCCACGTTTTTACACTAAACTTTGACTCACACACATTTTAAAAAAAACTCTCATTGTCTGTCATTAGGAGTCTCATTTCTTGGTGGCACGGGTTTTAAGAAATGTTAAAAAAAGTGAGTGGAAAAAAGTTAGTCGAATAGGGTCGCACTTGTGTATATTAGCTTTAAATGAAATGTGAGTGGAATGAGTTAGTGGAAGGTGGGACCTTATTATCATCTATGGTAAAAGTGAACCGGGACTCCTATTTGTGGACGGACTAAAATGGAAAAAGTAGGACTCCTATTCGCGGATAGAGAGAGTACTACTACTTATTTAACTTTGTGAATAAAATAGTGAAAATAATTAGTATGTGGAATATGATCAGCTTCACTTTCACGTGGTATATATTAATTTTGTAATACAATGACTTAGTTGAAAATAGAGACTATTTACCTAAATAAAAAAAAAAGTAAATGAAACATTACATTAAGGACGTATCGAAATAGCAAAATAAAATATTTTGTTCATGAAGATAAGAATTCTATAGCCCAAACCTCTATTTCTTCTCCATGTTGTATTGTTGTTCATGAAAATATCTATTACTTCCTCCGTCCACAAAAAATAGAGCAATTGGTGTGTGACACGAGTTTTAATGTAGAATTGGTAAAATAATAGAGAAGGAAAAAAAGTAAGAGAGAATGAGAAAAAGTAAGTGAGAAGTAGTGTTAGTGGAATGATGTGTATGGTTATTATTTGTCGAAAACTTTCTATAAATGAATGTGCTCTATTTTTTGTGGACGGCTAAAAATGGTAAACGTGTTCTATTTTTTGTGGACGGATGGAGTATGATTTTATGAATTTTCCCAAATTATAGTGAAATATTCATATCTTATGTTATGACTTGGAGAAATATTCATATCTTTATGTGAGCATCACAAATAATTCAATTCACATTTAGTGTTAAATTATATATTACTAACATAAGTAACTAATTAAATGTTATATGTAATGTGGCGTATGTGTGATTACGGAAATACTATGTAAATTGACTTGTTCAGATGGCGGCCAGATTTTATAGGCACATGAGAAGTTTAGAATTAAACTTGACTTGCATATTATTGAAAATGAAAGTATTCTTTTTTTCATATTTGAGTCATTTTTATTTTTTTGGAAAGTTTTCTCATAGTTGATTTATTTTCATACATAGCATTTTTTTTCTCTTTCTTACTTATTCTTTCTACCTTTTTTTCTTTTTCTTATTTTTTTATTTATTTATTTAACACACTTAACATTCATTTCTTAAACTCCATGCCAAAAGGTTTCGTCTCAACTATATGGGAATGGAGGGAGTATTAATACATGAATAGAGAGAGTCGATTGACTTCTCCATCCAATTGGGCCTTTTTAGCATATGACTTAACGTTCAATTCTTTCTAGGCGTAACAACATATTTAAAATAAATACAAGTCGTAAGCTAAATTAAATAAGTCGTTTCGTATTGAATCTTTTGGTGCTCAGGTTAAATTCGTCCTTATCAGCAAGTATTGAATCATATCTCTATGACAAAGTATTCAGTGTCACCAAAATCCGTTAAAATCCAACTTTTGACTTTTTAAATGAAAAGTTAATGAATCATTATTTAGTATACCGCAGAATGACTAAATTGTATAACAAGTCAAGCATATTATATTAATTCATTGAGCTACACTCTGTGCAAGCTCGCGCACCGTGCGTTTGGTGAAATTGGATACGATCCAACATGGTCATGTCCTGATCTATGTTTTTACGCTGAACTTTTACATTCCCTCCATTTGATTCAAGACGGATTTTAAAAAATTATTTGACTGTGTAAATAAAATGGTGAAAATAAGTAGTTCAATGTGAATTTTACTTTTATATACTGCGTATCTATTAATTTTATTATGAGTATAATGATATAGTTGAATATAGAGTACATTTACCCCAAATAAAAACAGTAAATGAAACATTAAATTACAAATATATCGAAATAGCAAAATAAAATATTTGTTCACGAATGAAGGAGTATATAAGAACAATTTATAATATATTGATATCAAACTAAATATATACAACAAAATTAAGTGACGCGAAATTTGCATTCAACGAGAATAGCTCACATTATATCATTTCTCTATACAAGTACAATCACTTAATAAATTTTCTTTTTAAAATTTGCTCCACATAAAATGCTTTAAAATGTCACCAACATCCGTTAATGTCACCAACATCCGTTAATGTTTTAAAATGTAACCAAAATATTAATGTCACCAACATCCGTTAAAATCCAACTTTTGACTTCTAAAATGAAATTTTACAAATCATTATGTAGTATAACGCGGGATGAATTGAATTATATAACAAGTTAAGCATGTTATATTTATTAATTCATTGAGCTGCACCCTGTGCAAGCTCGCGCATAGTGCGTTCGGTGCAATCGAATACGATCCAACATGGTTATATCACGATCCATGTTTTTACATTGAACTTTTACACTCTCTCCACCTGGCTCACACGCATTTTTAAAAAACTCTCATCGTCCGCTATTAGGAGTCTCATTTCTTGGTGGCACGGGTTTTAAGAAATGCTAAAAAAAGTGAGTGAAAAAAAGTTAGTGAAATAGTAGTCTCATTTGTGTATATTAGTTTTAAATGAAATGTGAGTAGAATAAGTTAGCGAAAGGTGAGACCAAATATTGAATCATACTCTATGACAAAATATTAATGTCACCAAAATCTGTTAAAATCCAACTTTTGAATTTTGAAATGAAAATATAATGAATCATTATTTAGTATACCGCGGGATGAATAAAATTTTATAACTAGTCAAGCATATTCATTCATTGAGCTGCACTCTGTGCCTTGTGCAAGCTCGCGCATAGTGCATTCAGTGGAATCGGATACGATCCAACATGGGTCATGTCCTGATCCATGTTTATACACGGAACTTTTACACTCCCTCCACCTGACTCAACACGGAGTTTAAACATTTATTTGACTTTGTGAATAAAATGTTGAAAATAATTAGTGGAATATGAGCTCCATTTTTATATGGTATGAGTATTAATTTTATACTACGTACATAATAAAATGTGAGTATAATGATTTAGCTGAATTTAGAGTGCAATTACCCAAATAAAAACAAGAAATGGAACATTAAATTACGGACGTACCTAAATAGCAAAATAAAATATTTGTTCACAAACGAAGGAGTACATAAGAACATAAATTCTGTAGCCCAAACCTCTATTTCTTCTCCATGTTTTCCATAAAAATATCTAATTGATATGATTTTATGAATTTTCCCAAATTATAAGGCATTTAACCGCACCAATTTTTCATTATTTAGTTTTTCTTTCTTGGGCGAAGTATAGGAAGAAGAGAACCGAAGATTTCTCAATAAATCATAAGAGAGTGTCACTTTTCAATATTTGTGATGGATGGACTTATATAAGGTTTATAACATCTCTAAATACATGAAAATAAGGTTTATAATATTTCTCTTAAGTACGTGAAAATGTATGCTATATTATACTAATATTACTTGGACAAATATTCATACTTCATGTGAGCATCACAATAATTTAATACATGTTTAGTATTAAATTATATATTTAGTTTGATTCTAATATATTAAAAATAAAATTAATATATTTAAATTTACAAATTTTATAATAATCAAACCTCAAATTCAATATTGTACGTATTTATCTATTGAAGTTAAAGAAGAAACGAATAAAATGAGTTAAATTTTATAAAATTTGTAGTATTAAATGTATAAATAACAATTTATAATATATTAAAATAATTAAATATAGAAAACAAAATAAGTGAAGTGAAATTTGCATTAAACGAGATTATATCATTTCTCCATATAAGCACAATCACTTTTGTAAGAAAAAAATATAATACCCTCATTAAAGATATATGTCTTCATATTCTTTTTAAAATCTGCTCCCCATAAAATGTTTTTTATATATTTAGAGTACTTTATTTCTTTTTTATTAAAATATTCGAATATTTTTTCTCTGCTTTAATATAATCGACAACTTTATCTTAAATTCAATATCATTTAATAATACAACAGGAATAATTTTTGATAAAACTACTTTTATTTATAAAAATAACAGTAACTCTTTATTTTTTGGAGCATGAGATAACGTAAACGTAGAGCTCAATCAATTTTTCTTCTATTTTTTTTTATCTTAGTTCATTCCACATTTATGCAAGTATAAGAATAATACTCCCTCATCTCTTATTCATTTTTTGATAAATCTATTAATCAATTTCTTTTTTAACAAAATTCAAAATACTTAATTTTTTTCTTTTTTCATAATTTTAGTATTAGTTATTTCTTTTTCTTACACTTTTTAATTCGTAAATATTTTCTTATCTTGTGATCCAATCGAAAATTTCAACCTTAGAGATAAAACGTAAAAAAGCAGTTGAAAAGGAAAAGAAAAAAGGAAAAAACAGAGGGAAAGTAGAGATAAAACTGTGGGCGGCGGAGTGGTAGGAGAGCGCCACGTGTGAAGGAATCGTGGGAGTTGCAGCGGAGTTTCAGTTTCAGTTTCAGTTCGCAGAAAACGAGGTTAATCATTCTACACTCAACTCCCTACTTTCGCTACCTTTCTTCCTTCATTTCCGATCAAATTAATCCTTTTTCGATCGCAGCTTTTCCTCATTTTCTCACTTATTCAACATTACATTTACTAACATACTCTGAAATTTTCGAACAAAATCGTTAAATTTAATTCAATATTAATTTATATAGTAATTTTATAATTTAATTATTTTTTTAAATAAATTTGAATTTGTTTGCATTTATTCTATGGCTATTTTTCCTACAAACATTTGAACTAATAAATCGTATGCATATGGGCATATGGCACCTTTAGTGAATTAAAATAAAAAATGAGATTGTTTAGTTGAAACCATAAATAATGGAGTACTATATTATTAGGTGATATTCCCTCCGTCTATATATCATTAGCAGTTTCATTTTTTGGCAGCATGGATTTAAAAAAATATTAAAAAAAGTGAGTGAAAAAAAATTAGTGGAATAGAAGTCTCACTTGTATATTTGTTTTAAATAAAATATGAGTGGAATGAGGTAATAGAAGGTGGGACCCTATTACCATTTATGGTAAAAGTGAACCGGGACTCCTATTCGCGGACGGACTAAAATAGAAAAACAGGACTCCTATTCGCGGACGGAGAGAGTAGGATTTTGTCACCGTAACATATAGCTGCTACAAATTTATATTTCCTGAATTTTTTTTACCTATTTTAAAAATTTTAGAATATATGAGATCCTGAATAGCACTCCCTCCATCCATCTGTAGCTGAGTCGTATTCCTTTTTAGATTGTTCTACTGTAGCTTAGTTGAGCCATTTCCTTTTTGCGAAAAGTACTTTACATTCTTTTATTTTACTCTTTCTATCTTTTTTTCTTTTTACTTTATTTTTTTTTTACTTAACTTATTTTATTATTAATTCTCGTGCCGAACATAAATGCATCTATTATATAGGGAACGGTGCCGAACATAAATGCATCTATTATATAGGGAACGGAGAGAGTACTAATAATAATATGATGTACTAAAAGGAAAAATTACGACAGCGGATCCACTGATAACTGATTGATAGTAATAATAATTTTATCATGCAATCTTGTTGCGACTGTGAGAATACATATGAAATTGTGTAATTATCTTTTCTCTTATTTTTTTGAAATACTATATGAATAACCTAGTACTACTAGTAATTGGTTACATCGATAGGTGTGCAAATAATATCTAAAAGTCACGCAATAGAGCAAACCAAAATCCAGACCAGCTTCTACTTTGTTAGTTAGAACTCTTGTTTTATTAGCAAGAGTATTGGTACTCAAGTGACTTTTGTACTCCTAGAATTATATTCTCTCATTTTCGTTATAAGTAACTGATTCTTTTAACATAAGATTTAAAAAAATGTATACTAAAATAAATAACTCAAATATCTTAAATCTGCAACGCACCATAATTTTTGTAGCCTTACCAATGCTCTGAGCTCTCTGTTTGTTTATCCATGAACTTTCTAGGTCATGAGTGATGAAATTTGCAAGGAAAAATAAATAATACTAGTAAGTTATAATTTGACACAAGTATAATACTTTCTACTCCATTTAATTTCGGCAATTATTTGTATTCAAGGTCTATTTTGACCATAGATCAGCAACCACGAGTGTACAAATAGGCCTAATCATTTTACTATATACTTAAGCTTGGTGAAATTTTTTATGATGTCGTATAAAATGCTTTGACACTTGGCCTCATCTTATTTGATAAAGGCTTGGTTCTAGATTCACTAAATTAATTAAATAATTCTAGGAAAGGGATCATCCTATTTTGCACTTAAATAAATATTTTATTAATTTATACATTATTTTGTGACTAGAATATGTGAAAAATAGATAGCTAGAAACTGAGCCGAATAATTGTAACACGCGTCGATGAATCTAGCAAACATGAATATTTTATTTTAATATAGTTTAATACTATAAAGAATAAAGTTTATTTCTAAGCGGTCGTTTAATAACGGCATCACGTTTTCTGGTGAAAATAATATTGTCATATTAATGAAGTATTTGTACTAAAAAATAACAAAAAAAACTTTTACATTTACCTTCTAGTCGATTTTCTAATTCGAACCATCTCAAGTGAAGAAACATTTTACTAATTATGTTATTGTATTACAAATTTCATTGAAAAGAAACTTCTCACATGCAACTTGTGTAAAACAATAAATATGGAATTTGTAGATAAAATGAGTTCCATCTTAGTATTTTAAAATAAATTATTTTATTTAATCCATACTACTAATATTGATAAAATTCTATCTCATAAGTTCTCGTATTTAATCTTTTGATATGAATGGAATTCTATCCGTGTGGGTGACGCTTTCTTTAATTAACAAATAAATATTGTTGCATTTAGATCTCCAACCAAAATAATACTCACTACAACTCTTCGAGTTTCATGAAGGCACTGATTGCCATGACCCATGAGATTTGATCTACATTAAATTTGACAAATTTCTTTTATTCAATATTACATACATTTATATGTTTTGCCTAATCAAACTTTACATTAGAGATTTATGTAGAGTAAATACTTATATACCAAAGGGTCTTTTTTTTGCAGTAGTAGTATTTTAGTTGTAGTAGGTAACAGTATGGTAATATATTTATTTATTATAATTATGAAAAAATGTGCATTCTAACAAATACTACTCATTATTCATTGAGAATAACCAAATTTCATATGTAGAAAAAAAGAGAAAAATATGATCTTTGCTGTTATTATATAATGTGAACCCCTCTCTTAACTACAAAAAGAATAGAAATATCACATAAAATAGAAACTTTTTTTTATTAAAATTACAAATTTATTTTCCAATGTAAATGACGGCTCATTATAATTAAATCATTTTTCTAGGCAAAAAATTTAATATCTCATACTTTATTCCTTATCTTCACTTTTCAACTATATTATCTCTTCATTGGACTCACTAGACCTCATTTAAAAATTTCAACTTTCAAACTATAGTATCTCTTCATTGGACTCACTAGACCTCATTTAAAAATTTCAACTTTATTATCTCGGACTCACTAGACCTCATTTAAAATCACTTGTCCAAATAAATACATCTAATATAGTGATAGAAATAATATTGTATATTTAAGAATAATGCATAAATAGAGATACAATCATGTTTTAGAGGGCAATTTCTCCAGTCAAATTGTTAAAATGACTGAATTTTCATGTAGAAGGATGATAAACCAGTCGCCGCCTTGATCAATGAATATTTTCTTAAAACAAACAAAAAAACATTAAAAAGTGTTCATTTTGAGATTTTTTTTGTTTAAATTGATATTGTAAAATTACATTTTTATCCCGAATTTCACGACCATTCATTTAATACAGACTTACAAAATTACGTTCTCAATCCATCCCGAATAAGTTAAAATATAATACCGAAATAGGAATATAATAAAGATTGATCAGGGTCGCGGCCGCCTCTGTCATAGCATTAGTGCGACCTAATTTTTCGTTACGGTCGCTCGAAGATGTCGCCTTCCCACCAACAAGTTTTTGTCGAAAAAAATACCAAAAAACATTATTTTGATATTATTATTTTTAGAAATAAACTTGCATTGCATAATTATATTCTCATCCCATGATTATTTACTTCATACTTATAAATCATTTTCACTTAATTATACTGTATACAGTGTTGTATATTGCTGGCTGAGATTTTAACACTTGAACATTTTTCTTTATTATCACATGGCAGCTTATTATTCGTCCACGTGTATAAATGATTGGCTAGTAATGATGGTATGATGTTATTTTAAAAGGTGTTGTCATCTTAACACACCCCTACCAAAGGGTCATTATTTGCAGTAATAGTATGTTAGTAGTAGTAGGTAACAGTGTGGTAATATATTTATTTATTATCATTATAAAAAAAATGTGCATTCTAACAAATACTACTCGTTTAATTATTCATTGAGAATAACCAAATTTCATATGTAGAAAAAAAGAGAAAAATATGATCTTTGCTGTTATTATATAATGTGAACCCCTCTCTTAACTACAAAAAGAATAGAAATATCACATAAAATAGAAACTTTTTTTTATTAAAATTACAAATTTATTTTCCAATGTAAATGACGTCTCACTATAATTAAATCATTTTTCTAGGCAAAAAATTTAATATCTCATACTTTATTCCTTATCTTCACTTTTCAACTATATTATCTCTTCGTTGGACTCACTAGACCTCATTTAAAAATTTCAACTTTATTATCTCGGACTCACTAGACCTCATTTAAAATCACTTGTCCAAACAAATACATCTAATATAATGATAGAAATAATATTGTATATTTAAGAATAATGCATAAATAGAGATACTATCATGTTTTAGAGGGCAATTGCTCCCGTCAAATTGTTAAAATGACTGAATTTTCATGTAGAAGGACTATAAACCAGTCGCCGCCTTTGATCAGTGAATATTTTCTTAAAACAAACAAAAAAAACATTAAAAAGCGTTCATTTTGAGATTTTTTTGTTTAAATTGATATTATAAAATTACATTTTTATTCCGAATTCCACGACCATTCATTTAATACAGACTTACAAAATTACGTTCTCAATCCATCCCGAATAAGTTAAAATGTAATACCGAAATAGGAATATAATAATGATTGATCAGGGTCGCGGCCGCCTCTGTCATAGCATTAGTGCGACCTAATTTTTCGTTACGGTCGCTCGAAGATGTCACCTTCCCACCAACAAGTTTTTGTCGAAAAAAATACCAAAAAACATTATTTTGATATTATTATTTTTAGAAATAAACTTGCATTGCATAATTATATTCTCATCCCATGATTATTTACTTCATACTTATAAATCATTTTCACTTAATTATACTATATACGGTGTTGTATATTGCTGGCTGAGATTTTAACACTTGAACATTTTTTTCTTTATTGTCACATGGCAGCTTATTATTCGTCCACGTGTATAAATGATTAACTAGTAATAATGATATGATGTTATTTTAAAATGTTTGTCATCTTAACACACCCCTACCGATGGTCTTTATTTGCAATAGTAGTATGTTAGTAGTAGTAGGTAACAGTGTGGTAATATATTTATTTATTATCATTATAAAAAAATGTGCATTCTAACAAATACTACTCGTTTAACTATTCATTGAGAATAATCAAATTTCATTTGTAGAGAAAAAGAGAAAAAGATTATCTTTGCTGTTAATATATAATGTGATCCCCTCTCTTAACGACAAAAAGAATAGAAATATCACATAAAATAAAAACTTTTTTTTATTAAAATTACAAATTTATTTTCCAATGTAAATGACGTCTCATTATAACTGAATCATTTTTCTATGCAAAAACACCACAATTAATATCTCATACTTTATTCCTTATCTTCACTTTTCAACTATATTATCTCTTCATTGGACTCACTAGACCTCATTTAAAAATTTCAACTATATATTATCTCTTCATTGGACTCTCTAGACATTTTTAAAAATTTCAACTATATTATCTCTTCATTGGACTCACTAGACGACCTCATTTAAATTCACTTGTCCAAATAAATACATCTAATATAATGATAGAAATAATATTGTATATTTAAGAATAATGCTTAAATAGAGATACAATCATGTTTTAGAGGGCGATTGCTCCCATCAAATTGTTAAAATGACTGAATTTTCATGTAGAAGGACTCTAAACCGGTAGCCGCTTTGACTAGTGAATATTTTCTTAAAACAAACAAAAAAAATATTAAAAAATGTTCATTTTGAGATTTTTTTTTCTTTAAAGTGATATGTAAAATTACATTTTTACCCCAAATTCCACGGCCATTCATTCAATACGGACTTTCAAAATTACGTTCTCAATCCATCACGAATAAGTTCAAATATTATACCGAAATAGGAATATAATAATGATTGATCAAGGTCGCGGTCGCCTCCGTCATAGCATTAGTACGACCTAATTTTTCGTTACGGTCGCTCGGAGATGTCGCCTCCCCACCAACAAATTTTTCTTCGACGAAAAAAAATATACTAAAAATCATTATTTTGTGATTATTATTTCTAGAAAAAAAAACTTGCATTGTATAATTGTATTCTCATATTATAAATCATTTTCACTAAAAAGTCCTTAAAATTTAGGGAGTGTAGCAATTTATATTTACTTCATATTATAAATTACTTTACTAGTATTATTTTTCAAAATTATATACTATGGATCCGACCCCAAAAGAATCCTTAAAACTTAGGGAGTGGAGCAATACATTTAATAGTGCAACGGTGGCATGTATCAGCATGAATTGGTACGTGGCTGAAATTTGCATCTTCTCTAACAAACTCTCCATTCTCTCTCATCACCAATCGATACACACCGCCTTTCCTTCTCTCTCTCTGCCGTCATCTTTGGCCTCACCCCATTGCTTCATCTCTTTATCTATCTCTATTCTCTACCTCCACTATTCATTCATTATCTCCCATTAATTCTTTTCTCTTCTTTCAACGAGATTTTTATATATATATGTGTGTGTGTGTTTGCTAAATTAAGAAGTTGATAGTGCTACAATATTTAATTTAGTGATGGGGAGAGTGAAGCTCCAAATCAAGAAAATAGAGAACACTACAAATAGGCAGGTCACTTTCTCCAAGAGAAGAAATGGACTGATTAAGAAAGCCTATGAACTTTCTGTGCTTTGTGATGTTGATGTTGCCCTCATCATGTTTTCCCCTTCTGGAAGGGTCAGCATCTTCTCCGGTAACTCAAGGTTCTTTCCCAATTCCCTCAATCTCTCTCCTTTCTCCTCTCTCTCTCAATCTCATGTACTAACTGTTTTTATCTTGTTTTGTTTGAAGCATCGAAGAGATCATGGCGCGATTTGTTAACCTTCCCGAGCACGAAAGAGGAAGGTAAATTATTAGTAGTATTAAGTTAGATCGAGTCTCAAGTTAATCGATTTGTATTCCTTTTGAGTAAGTTACACTTTTGAAAAAAATGACTCGATTAACTTGGGATTGGGTATAATTTTGTGTGAGCATAAGTCGTTTTCAAGATGGATTTTTAATGGTGTCTAATGATTTTTTTTTTTCATGCAATGGGACAGGCTGCATAACCAGGAGGTAACATGTTTACTTTTTGTATAGATCTATCTATATATAGAATATTTTTGTTTTCTAGATTTTTAAAAAAAAAATTGTGAGTTTTTGGTTGATGTGGATAATTTTTGCAGTACCTAGAGAGGGCCCTTGGAAAGTTGAAAGCTGAAGCGGATCGAAACTATAATCAAGCTGCTGCTACAGGGTAGAATTTGTAGAAAATAAATAGTATCATGTTAATTTTAATTTTTATTTGTGGAATTTTGATTTATAAATCTAACAATCCTTTTTTTGTGTGTTGCCATTGTGAGTAGCAGCCCAGCCAGCAATGCTAGCATGATGCATGCTCAGATTGAGGTCTGTTTGATTATTTTTCCTTAGAATTGCATTTTCTTCGTCCCCTAAAAATAGTCAATATTGTGTGCGATTGAGTTTTATTAAAAAAAATTGTATTATTATCGGTCGAGAATGAGTCCATCTATTAGTAATTATTAAAAAATTACAGCGAGGGAGTAAATGCCTATTTTTTGGACAGAGGTAGTATATTTTATATTTTCGACGGTTGATTTATTTTAAAATCAAGAATTGATTTATGAGATATTGAATTGCAGGAAATGCAGCAAGAATTGCTCAAATGCAGGTGCCAACTTGAAGATGCAGAGAAAAAATTAAGGTGATTGGTTGCTTCAATATTTTATTCTTTCAATGTCTTCATTTTTTGGATTGTGGTGAAAATTGCAAATAAATAAATGTGCAGGGTTTATGAAAGTGAACTGTGTGATATTTCTACATTGGGTGAAGCTGAGTACAGAGAGCAAGTTTTGGAAGAAAATCTCAAGCAGATAAGGCTGCGAAAGGTATGTCCTCATCTTCATCTTCGTCGTTAACATCTCGTGTTTGTAAAGTTAACGAGTTTCTCCTCTTCTCAACAGCATGTTTTGCAAGATCAGCACAACTCCCCTGGTGCCCAATCTTCACAGGTGATCTTGAATTTCTATAAATAGTTAGCATTTTATATTCCTTTTAGGCACGTAAATTAAGAAACGTGACGTTTAATAAGTTAAATAACACGTGAATAAATTAGGCGAGATAAGAGAGAATAAAGTAGGAAGGTGTTTAAATGGTTCATTTATGACGAAATGGGAAATGCATCACTTACTTTGAATGTCCGAACAAGAAATACGAATCACTTATCGCGTGTTCTCCCTATCATTTCAGGTGATGAGCTATCCCTCACAAAGTACTGACATGAATGTTTTGGCTGCAAGAAATCCAGACAATGTGTTGGATTGGCTTCCCCAAAGAGATCCACAAACTCAGATCCTCAATTTCTTGGACTCCAATGGCCTACTTCCTATGAGGTTCTTAATTAGTGATAAAATTCATATGTCAACACTTTTTTGAAGGATTGGTCAATTCTAATCGTCCGATCCTTTATTCGTGTGCAGGGATCAGCCTCCTCAACGGATGGACAACATCCTCCCGCAATCCCTGACTCTCGTGCACGCTCCAAGCGTGCACGTCTACAACCACCTGAGCCCGAGCCGCAGCATGGAGGACGACGTGCAGCGGTCTGAATTTGGACCGGCCATCGATGTTAATCTCTCACCGTGGGCTGATTTGTACCCCACAGGTTTGTTCAACTTCGGCCATTCTGTATTTTATTTCATCAGTACATGTCATAACGCATCAGTACATATCATAATGCACCGTGTTTTTTTTTATTACAGGAAATGACCCTTTCCCGACCGCGCAGCCGAGGGAACGAGCGCTTCTTGAACTGTATCTATCACAGCTTACCCCAGTGAATCATGATCATATTTGAATAGATTTCTCAATTTTATTCAAACAATAGAAATAAGATCTCTTGTGACTTTGTTACCGGTAGATTTTAATTGTTATTTAAGTTTTTCGAGATCTTATTTTAAGTAGATGTTACATAATGCATCAACTCAAACAATTTATGTTATTAATCTCTTGTTTTTGAATTCTTCTTGCATTTTCAGCTATAGCCATCTTTTATTTTTTGGCATCTTAGCTCTCCATCATCCTAGATTCTAGGTGTTTTATGCTATTAGTTTATATTGTGTCTAAGTTGAGATTTTTTTATGATACTACAGTAATAATTTTTTCATCCTAATTGTATGAGTTGTATTCTTTGTTAGGTTAGTTTCAAACATCTTAAATCGATTTTACTTTTGCTATTTGAATCATTGGTATTCTTTGCTAGGTCATTGCAAACATCTGAAACCGTCACTTTGGCATAAATTAGACTTTTTAATTCCTAGTAAGCTTACCATTTGAATGAGTCGTATTCTTTGTTAGAATTCTTTGTTAGATCGTTCCAAACATCTTAAATTGTTTTTTGACATAAATTAGACTTTTTAATACTAATAAGCTTACTATTTGAATTTCTTGTTTCTCGGTCCCGTGGCAGCTGACTTTGATATAAATTAAACTTTTTAATACCTAATAAGCTTGCTATTTGAATCTTTTGATTTTCGGCCCCGTGGCAGCTGTTACCGCCAATACTACTACCCTCATTTTATACATATTTTCCCTTATTAAATAAGCCGCTTTTTAAGGACATCACTAGCCTAAATGAAGTGAGGGAAAGATACTTATAATTATGCATACTAAAAAGATAAATGACTTAAGATTGCTCGAATGAAAGGAGTAATAAATAGTGGATTCGAATACGAAAACAAAATTTAATACCATTTATTTCTCGGTCCCGTGGCAGCTGACTTTGACATAAATTAGACTTTTTAATACTCCCTCTGTTTCATGTTAATAGAGTCGTTTTACTACTTCGTGAAGTTTCAAGTTAATTGAGTCATTTCTATTTTTAACTTTTTATTCTCTCTTCATCTCTTTTATTTTATTCACCATTCACTTCCTTGTCGAAAGAAACGCCTCTATTAACAAAGAACGGAGAGAGTACTACCTAATAAGCTTACTATTGGAATCTCTTGTTTCTCGGCCCCATGGCCGCTGCTACCGCCAGCACTACTACCCTCATTTTTTGCGTCTTTTCCCTTATTAAATGAGCCGCTTTTTAAAGATATCACTTATTAGTGCCTAAATGAAGTGAGGGAAAGTTACAAAAAAATAAATGACTTAAGATTTGCTCGAATGGAAGGAATAATAAATAGTGATTCGAATACCAAAACAAAATTTAATACTCCCACTTATTTCTCGGCCCCGTGGCAGCTGACTTTGACATAAATTTGACTTTTTAATACCTAATAAGCTTACTATTTAAATCTCTTTTTTCTCGGCCCTGTGGCAGTTGCTACCGCCAGCTAGGGCTGGCAATTTTGTTTTTCGACACGATAATCCAACACGAATCCGCACAAAGTTAACCCGACTAACACACACGTTTAGAATTTGGGTCCTTATAGGGTCGACCCAATAAGAACCCGAAAATTTTGGGTTGGGTCGGATTTAGGTCGAGTTGGGTTATCCGTTAAGAAAAAAAAATATTTTGATCATTTTTATTAATTAAAATAATATATTAAATTTTAATTTTAATTATTTTTATTAATTAAAAAATATTATAATTTTAGTTTTATTAGTAAAAATATGATTAATACTATTATTAATTATTTTTTATGATAAAAAAATATTACTGCATACTTAAATTTTATTAAAAAAATTATTTTAATTATTCTAACTTTATTAGTTAGATTTAATTTTAATATACTTTAATTATTTGGATTTAAAAATTATTTAAATTAATTATTTTAATTTTGTAATATTTTATTTTATCACGTAATATCAAATTTTAATGATATAATATCATATGCCGGTCGTTATCGTATAGCGTTTATATTGTGTAGTAACTTACTAACATTAATCATTACAAGATGACCAACTTTTTTGGGTGACACGAAATCCGCACGAATCCGACGCGAATCTGTCTGGGTTGAACCCGATAAGAGCACGAGATTTCGGGTTGGGTTGGGACCCAATAAAATTGGGTCGATATTGGGTTGATCCGATAGCGACCCAATCTGCACGATTTGACAGCCCTACCGCCAGCACTACTATCCTCATTTTATGCGTCTTTTCCATTATTAAATGAGCCGCTTTTTAAGGATATCACTTATTACTACCTAAATGAAGTGAGGGAAAGATACGCTTATAACTATGCACACTAAAAAAATAAATGACTTAAGATTGCTCGAATGGAAGGAGTAATAAATAGTGATTCGAATACCAAAACAAAATTTAATACTCCCACTTATTTCTCGGTCCTGTGGAAGCTTACTTTGACATAAATTAGACTTTTTAATGCTTAATAAGCTTACTATTTGAATCTTTTGTTTCTCGGCCCTGTGGCAGCTGCTACCGACAGCACAACTATGCGTCTTTTCCCTTATTAAATGAGCCGCTTTTTAAGAACATAACTTTTTACTGCCTAATGAAGTGGGGGAAAGATACGCTTGTAACTATGCACACTAAAAAAATAAATGACTTAAGATTACTCGAATGGAAGGAGTAATAAATAGTGGATTCGAATACGAAAACAAAATTTAAATACCACTATAGTTTTAGTTTTGTTCAAAACTTTCTTTATGAAAACAGTCACCCATGTTTGGGTGCACGGTGCGCCCCATCCTATGGTGCGTGGCGCATGTCCCAAGACATAGTATCTAATACTGGATTACTTTAATCAATACTCCTTCCGTCAAGACTATGCACTTGAGGACAACACGAGTTCTAATGTAAAATTGGTAAAGTAAAAAAGATTTAGAATGAAAAAGTATGTGAAGTATTGTTAGTGGAAAATGAGTATCACCTCATTAGAGAGAAAATACTTTCAAAAATTAGAAAGTGCATATTATAGGAGCACCCACATAACAAGTGTGGGATTTTAACCCAGGCTCATTTTAGCAAAATTTGTTCCTCTGTTGGCAATTGCGCTGTCCCTGCAGGCATATCATTAATCTCGTATAATTACCTTGATCGGTCTATAATACGGTCAATGCCACATATTAATCCCTAACTAAGAAAAATATCCATCAAAATATCGAAAAACACACATGTTTACAAAAATTCAAAATACTTCTATAGAAATAAATGAAAGTGTTACTACAATAAAATTCAAAGTAATGCAATTGGTTACAAGTAGACATTCTTGGATTCCAGAATCGACCAATAATAATAATTGTTTATTAGATTAAATAAATCACCGAAATAAATAAACAAAAATTCAAACCCACAAAAAAGAACCGGGAAACTCATCCCCTCCAATCCCAAATTCCCAAAATTTCAAAAACCAGTCAAAAAAATAATCAGATTAGGCGCAATATCGCTCTTCAATGTTTTGATTACCAAAAAATTAAACCCCCAAATCAAAATCCCTCTTCAATTTCATTTCAAGATTTCGTGCAAATTTCCCGGCGCCCTCAATTTTTTTTCAGATACAATGGCGGCATTCACACCTTATAATCTCATTTTCATCTCCCATTTTCTGCTAAAACCATTTCTCAACTCGCAACCTCTTTCTCCCTCTCGCAGCTGACAATGTCCGGTCAAGAAAACTGCGTGAGGATCACTCGCTTGGCGGCGAAGAAGAGGGCTGCTGAGGAGACGCTGCAACGCCCGAATAAGAGAGTGGTTTTGGGGGAAATTCAGAATGTTTTGACTCCGCAGAATCTGGGATTGGGGAAAGGGGGAAAGAGGAGGAAGCTGGAGAGGAATGCGAAGGGGGTACGGAAGGATTTGAATTCGGATGCGGAAGAGAAACCATATGATCCGCAGCTGTGTGTAGCTTATGCTTCGGAGATTTATGAGTATCTTCATAGAATGGAGGTGAGTTTGAATTTGATTTTGATTTTGATTTGAGTTGCATTTCCTTTTGTAATTGAATGAGAAGAAAATGAAATTAGCATGATTCCAGTGTTTGTTGATTGAATTGATTGGGATTTTAGTTAGGGTTTTTAGTGATGTGATCATTGTGATGTTTACTGTTTTGGATTGGATCTTTTCCTTGTTTAGTTTACTTAGTCAAGAAATGCTGATTTGGTGATAGATGATTTATGATCTTCCAATTTGTTATGTTTCTTGATTAGGATTGTATTAATTTGATAACTGTTGGGTGAATTAATTTAGGGATCTATTAGTTAGTAATGAGTGGGAGTTTGTGGTGCAGAAGGAGCCGAATAGAAGGCCGTTGTCGGATTATATTGGGAAAGTTCAGAAAGATGTGACTGCAAACATGAGGGGGATTTTGGTGGATTGGTTAGTGGAGGTTGCTGAGGAGTACAAGCTTCAATCCGATACGCTGTACCTAGGAGTGTCGTACATCGACAGATTCTTATCCTCGAATGTCGTTACCAGGCAAAGGCTTCAGCTTGTTGGAGTTTCAGCAATGCTCATTGCCTGGTGAGGACTTGATCGATTGTGCTGTATCTCACTCTCTTCGTTGAGCCAATGTGTCGTGTTGTGTCGTGTCGTGTGTATAGCTGTGCTGAGATGCTTTTGTGTTGGATCTTGATTTGCAGGAAATATGAGGAGATTAAGCCTACCCATGTGGAAGACTTCTGTTACATCACGGACAACACGTATACCAGGGAAGAGATAGTGAAGATGGAGTCGGATGTGCTCACATCTCTCAAGTTTGAGATGGGAAATCCAACTACAAAGACATTTCTCCGGTAAAGATTTGCTCTAATTGATGTTTTGTTATCACTTGTTGTGTTCTCAGTGATGAGGCTAAGAGGGTTGTTTGTTTCGTGTTTGAATTGCAGTCGGTTCACTAGGATTGGTCAAGGAGATAATGAGGTGAGCTCGTGCTCAAAATTTTGAATACACTTACTTTTGTTCTGTGAGATATGTTGTTCTGATTGTAATGTTGCCTTCTTGCAGAGTTACAATCTACAGTTGGAGTTCCTAGGTTACTACCTTGCGGAACTGAGTTTGCTCGATTATGAATGCTTGAAATTCTTGCCTTCTCTGGTGGCTGCTTCGGTCATATTCCTCTCACGATTCACTCTCCAACCTAAGCAACATCCTTGGGTACGTACACACGTTTGAGATAGGTTTAGAATGAATCAAACCATCTTCATTTCATTAACCTCAGTTACTGAATGTTATGATTACTACAGAACTCAGCTCTGCAGCAATACTCGAAATACAAACCATCCGATCTGAAAGAATGTGTTCACATCCTTCTTGAGCTGCAATCGAGCAAGAGAGGAAGCAAGTTAGTTGCTATCAAGGAGAAATACAAGCAACATAAGGTGTGTAAAGTGTAAACATTCCTCCTATAGTTAGTTCATGTTTGTTGAATGCAGATTACTGATTTTTGAAATGATTGTTCTTGCAACAGTTCAAATGTGTGGCAACACTGTCTCCACCATCACAAGTGCCGGAATTCTTCTTCAATGATATCAAAGATTAAGTTTAGGGGCTGAAGAGATTAAATCTTTCAGTGTACATATAGCTGTATACCTAAATAATACAGTTTATAGCTGCATTGTCGATGAAATAAGGGTGTGTTTGGGTTCGTTTCGAGCTCGGGATAATCACCATCTTCACTAGAGTTCCTTTACATTTTATATGACATTCTTGAAAGTTTTTGCTTGATGGGCAATAATATTCTTCTTTTTTCATTCTGTGCTGGTCTCTTTTGGTTAACAGTTGGGTAAATTACTCTCTGAGATTCATCAATATATATATTTGTAGTTAAATAAGTTATCTCCAGTTTTGGACATCTTACACGGAAAATTTGGACACTGAATTATCCATTGATTGCTAACATCTCTTTTATTTATATATTCGGAAAAATACATTGATTAGATTATAAAAAGTACTCCTTTCATTCATGAAAAATAGTTTCATTATACCAATTTAGTCGGTGGCTATAAAAAATAGTCTCAAAAAGTTCCTTTCGTACTCTAACCACTTTTTCTTCTTCTCTCTCTTTTAATATACTAATTTCTCATTAAAATCAGTATCATTTACAAATATTACTACTTTTTATGTTTACAAATAAGACTACATTTTATGAACTGAGAAAGTATTATGTTCTAATGTTCTATACAAGTTTTTTAAAAAATCTCAAAATAACATTTATAGACACCTTAAAATAAATTCTATGATCAAGGGCGATCAACATATAGACACCTTACAAAATTCATGACCAAATCTAAACACTAATATCAAAAATAGAATTTGAGCAATGATCAATTTCAAAATTAAAACAAGATCATGCAAACCATGGTCCTCGATAAGAATTTCTACAAGTCAATGAAACCCCATATCCCACTACACAGCATTCATGAGAATTTACATTAAAAGAAAGCTCTTTACAAAAACCACAGCAATTAGGTCAGTGGTTTTCTGAAATTCTAAGGTTATAACAGCACATTCATAACAGATTGAGGCCTACACTAAGTCAGCATCTAAAGTAAGGCTTTTAGGACATGAATGCACAAAGAATGCTGTCATCTCTACATTCGGAAGTCCAACACGGACACAACGTTGTTTGCGAAACAAGCGGCAATCTTGTCACCTTCTTTGTTCCAGCAAACTTCAAATATCCCACCATTTCCGCTGAATGTCTTCACAATCCTCGCTTCCTTCACTGACCACACGTGCAAGCATTTATCTAGAGACCCGCTTGCCAAATACTCGCCATTGGGGCTAAATGCAACGGAATAAACAGGATCCCTGGATTGATAATCGATGAAAATCAGTAACTTCATTGTTGCTATACAAGTCACATTTTAATGGCTCAATTCTCAGCACATACCTGTGGCCGTCTAAGCTGTGCAAAAGATGTCCAGCATCTACATCCCACAGCTTTATGGTTGAGTCAAACGAGGCACTGCAGAGATGCGGTGAATTAGAAAACAAGCTAAGATGAGAAAGGCATATAAAAAAACACTACGTTTAGGATAAAGGCAAAAATTAGTGCATAAACACAGACGCAAAGCAGGCAGGTTCATACTCTTAGAGTTTCCTCTGTGCAGGTTTCCGAGTTTGGTTATTTCAGACGTTTCCCATAACTGAACTAGAACATATTGCTATAGACAAATCTAACATGAGATTTTTTTTACACCCCGCTCCAAAACAACTTTTGTTAATTTAAGATTATTAATTATTGGAGCCAACCTCTGAGAAGAACCAGAACTCTTGTTCACAGCTAAATCTAAGCCAAAGGTTCAAGATGTTAGGTCGTTACCCCATGCATAGGCCTTTTCCTCTTATTTTACGAAATAAGCACAAGCAAACCATAGACTTATATCTTTATGATGGTGATGACGGTGGGGTGCGGAATGGCCCAGATTTCTACTGCTTTGGTCTTAAATGGCACTATAAACTACGTATTAAGGCGTACCCAGAATTGCCAACTTAGCCTTATCCTACATACACCTGCCAATTTTAGGTTTATCATAAGTATTGATGTCTTTCCTTCTCCTTTGGCTGATCTCATCTATTTCGCTTATATTTTGTTCCCCTTGTTTTTCTTTTTCTTTTTATTTTATTTTAAATCTTCATAGGATTCTGCATGTGGTAAGGAACAAGAAACAGAAGGTGGCATCTAGCTAAATGGAAACAGCAGAAATTAAAATCGTTCGGTAATTTTGCAGCATAAGTACCTTGCCAGCACCAGTTTCTTATTTGGGTTGTTCGTACCAGGCCCTGTTGGACTCCACCTGACAGTGTATATCTCCTGAAAAATAATGTCCATGGATCAGCAACTCAAATCCGAAGTGTCAATGGAAAAAAAGATTGACATACTTTGGAATGTTCCTTTAAATCAAGCAAGCATGTGTCCTGTTTAATACTCCATATCTGCATTACATTTAAACATAACAGAGATTATAAGTGCCAAAAGACAAACATATTAGAAAGAGTAAAATCTAGAATTCATATAAAAACAAGTCATTGGGTTACATTTGTCAAAACATTTGGTTTTGATAGCTGATAAAAATCCTGTGTCAAAATTGACTAACCTTGGCTGTAGAATCATCAGAGCATGAGGCCAGAAGTGTGCCTGTGGGATCCCACTTGATAGCATTAACTTCACCCTGAAGAAGCATATTCAAATGTTAATGCGAATGAAGTTATAGAAAGTAAAACTGAAGTCACTGAAAAACTAATGAGTGAATTGTTTGATAGGATCATTAACAATATATTTTTGGAAGAGAGTTCAGTAATAAAGGCTTGAGGAAGTGTATGAGGATGGGAGAGGTAATAAAAAGACATAAAGGAACACAAAGTTATCAAGGTGAGTTGCAGAGAGTTTAATAGTGTAGTTGTCTTCATGAAGAAAATCCCTTCAGACATGCACCGCTTCTCAAGATTTTCTGCTGAGTACATAATTCCTTCATTTTTAGCAATAGAGATTATTTATGTAATTATGATTTGAAAACCAGTCCACTTTCTGACCCGTTTAGACATTTATCAAGGGCATACATGTGGATGCTGTTCAGGCTAATGCCCTCAAATAAGGGGCTGTTCCTTCTAGATTGCCACATGGTATACAGAATAGTATTCAGCGAAACCTTGTCTCCTCCAAATGATGGTTATTCGTCAAGTACAGGTAAAAGGCAGTGACAAATGTAAGAACTGAAAGGAACCTGGTGCCCTGAGAAAGTTTTGATCGGCCGGTTCTCTCCAACTTTACAAACATATATCATGCTGTCAGTCGAGCATGTAGCAAAGGAAACATTGTTTCTCCAATCAACATCCAGGGCAGGAGCTATAAATTATATAATCACAAAATCATACAAGTTAGAAATCAAAAGCTTCCCAGTATTGTTTTCACCTACAGAAACATAAGAACAGTGGACAAAGAATACAAAAGCACCTGAGTGAAATTCGAATTGTTGTCTCCATTCCCCTGTCTTAATATCCCACACAATTGCAGTTTTATCAACACTTCCACTAAGAAGATAATCTCCTTTCTTGTTCCACTTCAAGGAGAAGATAGGCCCCTTATGTTTATTTAGTGTACTGACCAATTCCCCTGGAATAAAAGAAAACACAGCACATCATGCACATGTGAAACGAGAGTGGATCCTAATTACCATTAGAGCTTATATATACAACACTAGAATATGCAATTCTGCAGCAATGAATTTTCAATCCAACTTTTAACAACTTAATGATTAGACACCTAAGTGCAGGCATACAACTTTAAATTGTATGGCATTGTTACAGGATCAACATTTTCTTCTCCAGATATGTAAACAAGGTCTCCTGTCTGTTGTAGTAAATGACAAATATTTTCCAGAGCTTCACTAATGAATTTCATGTTAGTCCATATATTTGTTATTTGTATATATTGATTAGAGAACCATTTACGTGTGACAACCTTTGAAAATTGTTTTCTTAAATCTTAAATAACAAAGACATATTAAAATGGAACACTTAAGCAATTCAGTAAATCACTGAATAGACTAGGGAAAATCCAACTTGACAGGACCAATCCTGTCTGAGTAGAGGTTCGCCCAGAGAAAGGGTTAGAATTCCTTACTCTTTTTGTTGTTGCAAATCACAAAAAATGTGAAAGTAAAGCAGTAAGCTAGAACTTTTTCCTTCTATGGTTCCGCTCCTAAATTTAACAATGTTTCTTCTTAAACTATCGCAATACAACTTCCAAGCCTCCACTTTATTTGTGTTTATATTTATTTTTGAATTAACAATATATAACTAATAGAGACCCTCCTCGAGAGATTTGGACTTTTTATGCTTGATACATCAAGGCCAAGTGCCTTCCACATGCAAAGCTAAGAGATGCACAACACAATCTAATTTCCAGATACTTTATAATTCAACAAAAAAACAGGAGAAGTTTGCAGTAGAATCAGAAATTCAAACACAAAAATATCAACTACTATAAGGTAATGAGCAGGTTCGTGAAATCAATCTTTATAAAAAATTATACTATAGGCCAAAGTAAAACGGTTTTGCTCACATGATTAAAAAATTCAGACAGAATGTCAAGATTAAATGAGGCATGAATTTGAATTTTGAACAAATAATATTATGAGGAAGTCTAACCATCTTTACTCCATATCCTTGCTTGGCCATCATAAGAGCCAGTAGCAAGCAGCGTACCGTCAACCTACAGATTGTTCAAGTTTCTTTATAGGCATCAGATTGACCACATCCAGCACGGAAAGAGAAATGAATGAACTGAATAACAAACAAAATTTCATACTATATAATACTCACGTTCCAGTCTAGTGTTGTCACATCTTTGCTTTTCTCATTTGTTCTACCCTTGAAATGCCTAAGTACGACATTGGAAGGCCCATTTTCTGTATTGCAACTAGATGGCCCATCAATAGTCCAAATTCTGGCAGTCGAGTCTCCAGACCTATCAAACAATAGTCATAATGAGCATATGATGAGCCTGGATGACAGTGATTAATCAAGTGTGACATATGTCATTTTCTAAGGAGAAAGCGAACTAGGGAAGCTGGAGGGTGCATTAATGAATTCTTAAGATATAAAACAAACAAGATGATTCATCATGTTAGAAGACTTCCTTCTCTAACTAACCAATCACATTTTTCTAAATTTCTTCTAGTTTGTAGTTATTCTTTTTTATTTGCAGATATAGGCTCAACCGCTCAAGTATTATTGCTTCAAGAAAGTTTGTTATTTGTCATGCCAGATGAGATTTAAACCCTACATGAGAGAAGAGTAGCCTCGGTCTAGCCTTATTAGCTATTGGTCATAATACCAGAAGGCAGAAACTGATAGTGTTATCACCGGAAGGTCTCTTTGACAAACCAATAACTAAGTATAGCCATACCTCATATGCCACAAACAATCAATAATATCATGCACGGTCAGGAAGGAATCCATAAATGAAGAACTAGGTTTAGACCCCACGCACAGATTGTTCAAATAAAACCAAAACATTTCAAATACATGAAGAAGACCAGGGATGTCTGACAGACAAAGGGAAAAATAGACAGGATTAAAATGCCAAAAAAGTAAGAAAGTGAACATATTTTATCTAAAATAAGTAATTTGGAGTTTAAACTAACCCAGAAGCCAGAAGTGACCCGGTCGGATTCCATGCACATGCAAAAACCTGTGAATGTAAAGAAGCATTAGAAAGGCATGCTCCCTAACTACACTATATATTTATCATAGTTCCTCTTTTAATCAGAAATGGAGATTAAGAATTTCGCAATAATATGACCAAACCTCAGAAGTGTGACCTTGCAAAACTGTTACATCGCTGCTTGGGAATTCACAGGGCACGGAAGGTAAACTAGTGCAAATATCCATGGGTTCTGGCCCTATAATATAAAAATACAAAATAAGTTACATTCTTGAAAAGTGACAGAAGATGCACCACTGCAGATTAAGACACCAAATCTAATCACTCAAGGAAGATTTTATAGTTACAGCATCATATGACTAGTACATGAGTGTAAAAGAATCTAAGATGGATCTTACCTCCATCATTTCCATTCTCCTCATGTTTACCATTAACCTCATCCTCCATGTGATTTACACCACTGACGTCCTCAAAGGGCTTTTCCTTTTCTTTTTCTTTCCCTTTATCTTTCTCCTTCTCCCTCTCTCTCTCCTTTTCCCTTTCCTTCTCTTTCTCCTTCTCCTTCTCTTTCTCCATTCTTTCTCTATCTCTTTCCTTTTCTTTCTCTCGTTGTTGTTTTTCATTCTCCTTTTCTTTTGCAATTTCCTTTTCCCTTTCCATCGCAAGTTTGCGGTCATGTTCCCGACCATTTTCAACATTTTCTTTCTCTTTTCCCTTGGATTTATCCTTCTGTATATTTTCTTTTTTCTCTTTTATAATCCTTTGAAGTTCATCCACATCTTTTGTTATCAGATCCAAAGGATGCAGAAACTGGAAATCATCATCTGCTTCCAAATCATCCTGAGGATGTGAAAGAATCAGCATAGAATACAGAGACAAGGGAAACATATATCTCTAATTACTGAGATTTTAACAGATGGCACTCTTACAGTAGTCAAGTTTGCTTCTAGTTCAAGATACTGAATTCCTTTCTGAACAAATGTCACGAGAGCCCCAGGTGGAACAAGGTTACCGTCAATATTACTTTTATTGATCCCAGCCTCATATCCTAAAGCGAACGCAGAATGGGTGAATCCTGAAAACAATTATTCCAATAAAAAGTTAATTATGCTAAGAAATTGTAGTTACAAAGTACTTATTCTCCAAGGAACTTTGCATAATGAATACTAGAACATATGACAATTGCATAGCGAATACTAGAGCATTTAACATTATCATGTTCCAATATCTTGCATTCCCACCCAAAGAACAAGTAGAAAGCTATAATAATACACTTTCACAAAAGTTATGGTACCCCTGTGTAAAGCTAGTAAATTTTGGTTATGAACCAATGGCTTAGCTTCAGCATAATAGCAATAAAGGCACGACCTTGATAAAAGATATTTGAAAAATAACAATAAAATGAATGAAGACGGAGAGGTCAGTACAACACATGAGTGATAAGCTCCAAAATCCATAGAAACTTATATAAATGCTCTACTGAAATACACATTGCACAACCACATCATAGATACTGTAAAAAGCAGACTTGCATAAAATCAATCAATTAAGCCTTTGAGCCTGCAAGAATGCTTTACCGGAATACAGAACACTCACTCTCTTGCAATAACTAACAAGATGTATATTTGTGTGACCAGTTTCAGTATTCAAATCATAAGAAAGGCAGGCATTTTCAAACTTGCGATGTTAACTTCCTTCTAAAGGCTCAATTCCTATATCTCTGGAAGCATCTAGAGGTAACATTATGACTACCTTAAGAATAAGTACACTTCCCTTATCATCCAAGCTTAAGGAATCATTTTCTCTGTTTACACTCATAAAGACTTCATTTTTCCTTACATACAATTGTCATGACTAATTAACCATAACATCTAATATCTTCAATTCAAAACAGTATCCCAAACCTAAAGAACGAACAAATTCTACTTCCCTAACGAAAAAACATGTTTCCTAAACCGTCAAATCAAGTTCCACCTCTCTGAGCTGGTCCATAACTAGCAAAAATCCATCCTAAATCTAAATAAGAAGTTACTTCGCTGCTTATTTCATAAATTCATATCGGCCAGTTGGAGAAACATAAAATCTGAATTCAACACAACAACCTAATTACGCCACCATATTCAATCACTCCAGCAACCCAACCCTCCACCCCAAGAAAATTGAAGTTAATTGGGCTGTTGATTTCACAAATCCTTATCGGCAGTTGGAGAAACATGAAATCTGAATTCAATTCAACAACCTAATTGCGCCACTACAAGATGTCACTCCAGCAACCCACCTCCCGAGAAACATGGAAGAAAAACGAAACCTTTCTCCAGTATTAACAATAGCGATACCATATAGCTCAATTTGCACCATAAATTAATCCCAATTATGATTCCCAATTCGAAAATGGAGAGAACGAAAGAGAGAGAGGAAGCGTTACCAGATTCGTTAAGATAGCGGAAGATGAGGTAGTTCAACTCGGCGGAGGTAATTGCAATCATTTTGGAGAATCCCCTGCATGTACAGCTCTCTCTCTCTTTATCTGTAAATTTGGGTGAGAGAGATTTTGGGGAAGAATACTGCTGCAAATTTGGACTGAGATTTTTCCGATTAGGGATTTAGGAGACACCGGAGTGTGAAAAGACCCAAGTACCCTCGACTTGCTCAATTGTTACTCTCATTTGAAAAAGAAAGATGTCACGTTTATCCTGTTGTTTGGCACTTTTTCCAATTTTATCTCAAATATTTGAAATTTAACCAAGATTATTTCATCTTTTTGGTAGGTTAGAGAGATTTTGGTATTCAAAATTGAATGCGGATTTATAGATACATTGACTGATATCTTTGTCGTAATGACGCAAAGTATGTTTGGGAATATTAACATGATCGATTAAAGAGTATAAGACAATACGATCCACTGACTTTGAAAAACTAAAGCAATAATAAATATAGGAGCCCCTATGATGCAATAATCATTTTATTCTTTACTTTATCCAAGTTTCTCAATTTCCGTTATAAATGTCCCGCCTCAAATTCTTAAAATCTCTTATATAAATATTTTTGCCCTTCTGAATTGAATTCCTAGATCCGCTCCTGCAATTAGCAACACATAGGGGTGAGCATCCGGATTTCAGATCGGTTTTTTGCCTAAACCAAACCAAAATCGAAAAACCAAATTTAGTTAAAAAAAACCGAATCGAACTCGAAAAACTGAAACCGAACCCGAAAAATCAAAAAACTGAAACCGAAAATCTAAAAACAGAACTTCAAAAACTGAACTAAACTGAAAAACCAAAAATCGAAATTATATGAGAAAATCGAGAAACTGGAAAAAAAACATATATATATATATATATATAATTTATTTTATTTTATACAATAGAATATATGTATATAAGTAATATAATATATTAAATCAATAGAATATATATATAATATTATATTAAAATATAATTTGGTTATTTGGTTTTTCATTTTTTTTTTCCGCTCGAATCGAACCGAAAAACCAAAAAATTTATATTTTCAAAACCGAACCGAATTGAAAAACTAAAAAAACTTAACCGAATTTTAAAATTTCGGTTTGATTCGGTTCGGATATTTGGTTTTCTTGTTTTCCCCTAGCAACATAATATCAAAAGACTAAAGTTGGTAGAATGACGATACAAATGGGGTGAAAAACGTTAAGTCAAATAGATCTACTCTCTGAGTACTGTGCTATGAAAAGTATAAAAGAAAGTTTGAAACGTAAAAATACAATGATTGAATCAAAATAGGTTTTCCTAAAACTACAAAGAATATACTTCTTTATAAGGCAAATTAAAACATTATCTATCCTTGAAAAAAGATAAAATCAAACAAAAACTCCGTTTACATAAGGAATCAAATTATACTTTAACTCACTCTATATTGATCACACTAACATCTTCTAACCAACTAAGTTGTCACACAAAGCTTATTGAATGTGTATAGGAACATTGAAATTAGTGTGACTTTGCCAACAACTTGACCTTGGCACCTAAATTCAATTGGCAAACTAAAGTACACATGATTGCATGAAATATGCATGTCCTCCTTGAGTGTAACGTGATGATAATTTATTCAAAGCAGCCAGAGAATTATGAACTTTGCTTACTAAGCACAGTTGAATATCTTGGCAGCAATCGGGCCGGGATCTTTTTTGGGCCGGTCTAAATAGAGGTGGGCCATAGATAATGGGCCATGACATCAATTCGTAATGCATAGAAATTTATGTTGGATCATTTAGAAATTACTCCGTCCGTCCCAATAATTCGATCCAATATTCCGTTTCGGATCGTTCCATATAATTTGTCCCATTTCACTTTTACCATTTTTGGTAGTGGACCTCATATTCCACTAACTCATTTCTACTCACATTTTATTATAAAACTAATATCTAAAGATAGGACCCACATTCCACTAACTTTTTCAACCTACTTTTCATTACAATTAATAAAACCCGTCCCCGGTCAAAGTGACCCGAATTATCCGGGAAGGTGGGAGTAATTTTGTTAAGAGGGGTTCCGGTTAAAAGCTGGCGGCGTTGAGCCGTTTAGTGTCATCTATCACCTCTTTTTTGTGCAAATATAAATCAATCACCATCTATCACGTCAACTAGATCTAATTATCAACAAAATCTACTGCATCTAATTTTTTAATTAAAAATTTAAATCAATAAATTTTAAATACAGTATAGAATAAATATGAAGTACTCCTATTATATTTTTCTCCACTACTACTACTACTCTTAAGTTATACTACATGACTTAGATTGTTAGCCGCTTAAGTCATACATGAATATAAAATTGTTTAAAAAGATAACATATTATATAAGATTACCTAAATTAGAATATTAACTTGTCAGTTATTACAAAGCTACATGGAGTATATAAAATCATCGTGATACACCCAAAAAGTAACATACTGGAGTAATGATAAAATAAAGTAATGCTAAACTTGAAACCCCCTTCGTGTAACGCGTCCTATGTTTGGGGTGCTTAACAATAAAATACATAATTATAATATAAAGTTGAAAAAATCAATTTAAAAATAAGTACTACTATATACTAAGTCATTAATTTTATCATTAACTGATTTTGGAATATTAGATTTAATTGATGTATTTGTTTATATATATTATAGTCGCTTCCACTAATGAGACTTTAATTTAGCACTACAGATATTTAGTACTCCACTACACTATCCAGTTGCTCTCCTATTATGTCTTCCTTAATTGATGAGTATAATATTCGAATTTTAAATCTTAGAAAAAGCTAAAATTTCATTTAATTTTACTACTAGCTTTTAGTCTTCATCAGTATTTTTTACTTTTTACATTACCCATTGGTTACTTGCAAAAAGATGACCACCAATACACATCCGTACACACTCTATACACATAACATTGTTGGCTTCAAATCATCAAATCAAATTAGGTGAATCCCATTACCTCTCAAAATCATTCCATTCAATTAAATTTTAAAAAAAATACTCCTACTATTCCTTCCGTTTCACCATAGTTGAGTCATTTTTCCATTTTGTGAAGTTTCTTCATGATTGAGTCATTTCTATATATAGTAACTTTTTTCTCTTTCTTACCTTTACTCTCTCCTACTTTATTCTTTCCACTTTATTCACTTTATACTATATTTTCTCTACCTTTTCATCTCTCTTACTTTTTAATCTATTTATTTAACAAACTCAACATTAATTTCTAAAACTCCGTGCCAAAAAATTTCGCCTCAACTATGGCGAAACGGAGGAAGTACCACATTTCAAACAAAAAGTGCCATCGATTTAACAAGTAAATTCACAGTAACAATTTTGTTTCACTTCAAATCAATGAACTAACAAGTAAATTAAGTGTTGAACCGGTATCGGTCTGTTCCTAATTCAATTCAACTCCAATGTTATTTGTCGATTTTTTTCAATTTTTTTTTTCTGATTCGAATCCAAATCTTTAGTTATCCGCTAGTTCAATAAATTCTAGAACCGAACCAAACCAGTAAAATTAATATATCAGTTCTAGTCAGCCTATGAAAAATGATTACGATTCCAAAACCAAAACCGTCGATCCGGTTCCAATTTAACCCCACATCACCACCTACTATTCTCCATTGTCTCTCTTAATTAAATCACCCCACACGTGTGCAACAATAAACAGGGCCCTCAGGCCTCAAGATCTTAAAAAATCTCTCATACTTTTACATGTATATAAACACACCACTCGTACTAAAAAAAAAAAAAGACAATCCCCTTTGTACAAAACCCTCCTCCCCTTCCAACAACACCATGCACTATTTTACACTAAAAAAATTCGCCATTTTGTTTCTGCTAACGTTGTTGCTCTCTTCCACAATGCTTGTCTGCAGCAGGCAAATTTCCTCCTCCAAAACTCAACACCAACACTTGCAGCTTGAAGAAACCGTGAAGCGAGATTTAGATCCTCTTTTCTCCAGCAAAAGACGAGTCCCGAATGAGTCGGATCCTCTCCACAATCGCTGAAGACTAATCACTTAAGTTTATTTGTTCAAGAGAAGAGTGAGAAAGATGTGTGTTAATTAGGAGAAGCGTATGTATCACTGTATATGAGTTTTTGTGTATATTTGCAGAAAATATTAATGAATTAATCGTGATGCTTTGTTTCGTTCTATATTATTCTCTCCAGTCCATGATTTAAAGTTTTATTTTGACAGAATCTACGTTTTAAGAAATGTAAATTAAAATTAGATCAAAAAAATTACAACGTCACTTTAATTAGTTTTATAATCGATATAAATGTAATGATTTAGTGAAGTAGAGATACATTTATTTAAAAATTAATAAGCTATGTAATTATATTTTTAATATATTAAAATTAAAATAAATAATGCTAATATGAAATTAATGAAAGCAATGCACATAGAAGATGCTAATGTAGGTAACATCATCTATTTTTATCATGTTCTTGTTTAATTACTTCTACACATTGAATTCATTAGCAAATTTTCTTCTTTATGTTGTTTTTCTTCCCTAAATTTACAAGTTCAATTTTTTCACACACTTTCACTTGTTTTTCATTTGATTAGATTAATTTTTTCTACCACTTTTTTGTTACTCCATAACACGACTTACAAAATAATTTAATGGCCAAGACAAGAGTACTTAAAATGTGGATAAATGAGAAGAAAATGGAAAGAGTTAATGGTGGCTTTTTCTCTTTTGTCTGGCTCCATGTTTCTTGTCTTTTTGTCTCTTCTATTTTTCTTATTCAGCTCCCTAACTTTTTCACTTTTACAATACTTGTTCTTTCTATTTACAAACTAAATTTTGAATTCTTTAAAAAGAATACGTTTGTGTTCCTTTGCACAAGTACATGCGTCCATTGGCTTGTGCAATAATTAAGCTATTGTTATTAGAAATTTATGCATTGATTCAAATCCATTTTCTTTATTTTTTTTCTTAAAGTATAAGCTAGCTAATTAATTTAATGGATTTTGTATATTGGCTATACATTTCAGCATTAATGATGTAGCCATAAAGATCCAGCTATATGTATTTGTAAAATATATGATCTGAAATTGTGAATGCATTTGGATTATAATTACAAGCAAATGATTGTTCACATAAATTAAAGATATTCACTATGAATCCAGGTTGTATTAACTTAGCATGAAATCGACCATTCCTGAACAATAAAAAAGCATCCAACACATGCTCATGAACATGAACAGATTGGCCAAATCGAAAATTTCCATACATGTAAATTTGTATTTGATGTCCCAATTAGGACAATATTGATTTAAATATATAATTCAATAACTATCATTTAGATTTTACAATTTCGTCGAGATAGATATTGTTATATTCACATTTGAGTGTTCTGTATAAAAAAGAGATAAACTTAAATAGTAGTACAACTATTAAGTAAATCACTATTCCAATCACTATTGATTTTGGAGATCCTATGAGATGAATCCCATCTAATGAATGAAGTTAGTGTATAATTAATTTAAGGAGGTGTATTTTTCATTTGCTTCTGCTTTCTTGCGTTCATATGTTACTAAAGTTTGGTTGGTCTCATCTTCATATATCAGTCACACACCACCAAGCTCTCTTACTTTAAATCTATCATGATATTAGAGCATGCCCTAACTCGAGTCAAAGTTGAATCAAACAAGGTACCAAAGTATTCCTATGCTTGAGCCAAATGTGCCATTTAAAGTGATAATGCACGGGTGATCTAATCTAATACGATATCAGAGTATATCGATGCTCGATCCAAATATGTCGTTAGAGCTAATGGTGCATGTTTGATCGGATTTAACATGATATCAGAGTACGTTTATGCTCAAGTTGAATGCGCCGGAAGCCTCTAGGTAACATGGCATAGGTAATATGTCTAACATGGTACTAGAAGAATGTCCGTTCTCGAGCCGAATGTACCGTCCTCCCGTCCGAGGTGACAGAGCATGGTATCTCACAATTTGCCCATGCTCGAAGGTTGAACCGAACATTATAAAATATCAACATATACTATTATAGGTTATAGATAATAAATTACACTCTATTATACATCTGGAAAAATCAGCTTCTTGAATAGTTAAACCTATTGCATCCTTGAACCTAAAGCATACAATCTCATCCAATCCATGCATGATCAGATCACCAGGAATGCCAGGACGGCAGTTTGACTGCATAAGCAACAAACAAATGGATTGAAGCAAGCACCTCATCAACATCCAAAATATTCCTTTTCCCATTTTATGAAGCAAGCACCTCATCATTAACATCCAAAATATTCCTTTTCACATTTTATTAAACTATATGTTGCCGTCTAAGCATACATACTAGTCACAAGCTTTTATTAATTACAAATTCCCAAAAACTTAAGTTATAAAAGATCAAACAAAGTCCACACATACATCACACACTAAGCTGAGCCATGGAAGTACAAGCAAGACAACGATCGATCCGTGTGATCTCAGAAACAAACATGAAGGTGATGATCAACAATTTTCTTACATTGATTCTGTTTGTATATATGTTCCTAAATATATGAAATTTTTTAGGAAGAAGCAACGGATTCGACGTTGGTCACAAATGGCTGTGTGGACTATAAAGGGAGGATTGCAAGCAAACAAACCACAGGAGGATGGAAGGCCTCCCCTTTCATCATAGGTTAATTTGTTTTCTCGTTTTAATATAATCTGACCATTGGCAACGAAATCGTTTGGAAGTCAACTCAGAGTGGTGGCTAAGTAAAAGAAGTCAGTTGTGAACAACGTGGCAATGACCAACGAGTCCAAGTTTTTAATGTTGACTAGTCTTTTAAGACGAATAATTATGTTTGATTTGTAACAAAAATCAGTATCATCAATTCATCATGTAGTATGTAAATGAGAAGTTAATGAAAAATAATTGTGTTTTATTTTTCATGGTAGTGAATGAGGTTGCAGAGAGGTTAGCATTCTTTGCTGTTGCTGTAAACATGGTGGGATATCTAGTGAGAGAGATGCATCAGCCATTCCCAGATGCAGCAACTCATGTCACTGATTGGATCGGGGCTGCCTATGTTCTTACACTCTTTGGAGCTTTTCTTGCGGACGCCTATTTAGGCCGTTTCAGGACCATCATCATCTTCTCCGTCATCTATGCATTGGTGAGAATTGTATCTATTCATCCAGGTTTCTTCGATCCTCTTATCTTGATTTCTTAAATCGACGAGAGATTCATGAATATGTTGATTAGTAGACAACTTTGTTGACTTTAGTTGGTACAAATTTTATAAGTATTGTGATAAATACATCGTATTGATAAATTCTGTCTAGGAGTCTGGAATTTAAGTGGAACAGTTTGGTCTTTATTTAGAATAGTAATTTTATCTAACAGACTCTTATAGTCGGTCAAATTGAAAATTACTGAATTGGTTCATTTCACTAGGGAATGGTGCTCTTAACCCTCTCAGCAACCATAGACACTATGAGGCCGCCTCAGTGCACCCGGCGCCCCTGCGTTCCATCAACAACTAACCAAAAATTGTTCCTCTATTGCGCTCTGGCCCTCATCGCCCTAGGCACCGGGGGCATCAAGCCGTGCGTTTCCTCGTTCGGAGCTGACCAATTCGACGAATCCGACCCAAGCGAAGCCCAGAAGAAGTACGCCTTCTTCAACTGGTTCTTCTTCGCCATCAACATGGGAGCCCTCCTCGGGATCACGCTCATGGTCTACATCCAAGACGAGTTCGACTGGGCCTGGGGCTTCGGAGTCCCCACCGCGGCCATGATCACCTCCGTGGTCATCTTGGCCGCGGGTTTCATGAGGTACCGCCACCAGAAGCCCATGGGCAGCGCTTTTACTAGATTCGTTCAGGTTCTAGTGGTTGCGGTCAAAAACAACGTCAGAGGGGTTGGGGCGGTGACAGATGCAAATGACCTTTATGAGGTTAATACTAAGGAATCTGACATTTTTGGTGCAAGAAAGCTTTGTCACACCAAACAATATAAGTAAGTTTATTCAGTCGCATCAGTATTTCACTAACTTTTTCCATCCACTTTCGTTATATTTTTTAAATTCAAACTAGTATGACACGTCAGTACTATTTGTAACAGATTTTTGGACAAAGCCGCGATCATAACAGATCAAGATTTGGATGAAACAAACCGTTGGAAAATCTGCACGGTAACCCAAGTCGAAGAATTCAAATCCTTCGTCCGAATCCTCCCAATTTGGGCTTCCACCATCGCCCTAGCAATCTCCTTCGCTCAGCTCTCCACCTACTTCATCATCCAGGCCGGCACCACCGACCGAAAACTCGGCTCCCTCACGATCCCGGCGAGCTCGAGCCCCGTCTTCGCGGTCCTCAACGCCCTCCTCGTCGTCCCTCTCTACGAGAAGCTCGCGGTCCCCTACCTCCGCTGCAGGACAGGTCACCCCAGGGGCCTGACGTCCCTGCAGCGGATGGGGGCCGGCCTCTTCGTCTCGATCCTGGCGATGGCCTCAGCCGCACTGGTCGAGGCGAAGAGGAGGGGGATGGCCCCAAGCCAGAAGATCAGCATCTCCTGGCTTTTCCCCCAGTTTTTTCTAATAGGATTGGCGGAGGTTTTCACGTACGTGGGGCAGCTCGAGTTTTTCTACGACGAGGCGACGGACGGGACGAGGAGCATCAGCAGTGCGATGTTCCTGAGCGAGATCGGGATCGGGAGCTGGCTGAGCACTGCGATTGTGAAGGCGATAGCGGGGGCTACGGGCGGAGCAGAGGAGGGGTGGCTGAGGAATGATTTGAATAAGAGTAGGCTTGAGTATTTTTATTGGATTTTGGCGGGGATTAATGCGGTGAATTTTTGTGTGTATGTGTGGGTGGCGTGGCGGTATAAGGGGCGGGGCGGGGGCCGGGGCAGCGTGAGGGATGAGTCCGCGGCGGTGGAGTTGGCCGCGGAGACACGGAGTGGTGGTGGTGGTGATGGTAAGGATGAGTTTCGGAGTGTGGTTATATGAATGAAGTGTGTATTTTATTTTTTTTAGTTTGGTATATTTGTTTTCATGTTTCTTGAATTCTTTGATGTAAAATCTCAACTTCTTAAATCAATATCATTAAATTTCGATTCCAAATCATCTCAATTCACCAATTTGAATATAGAGCTAAATTAAATGTTTGATATTTCAAATAATTATAAAACCAAGCATATCTCAAACACACACTCCACACTATTGGTAGAGTTTGATACAACGTTAGTGAGACATGTGCATCGAGAAGGAAATTTTGCTATAGAGTTCTTATCACACCATGCATACAACTTCGAGAGAGGAGTGCATGTTTTTGAACAGCCGCCTACACGTCTTGCTTTGGTTATTACATGTTAGGTTATGAATTTCTTATGATAGTAGTATGTAGTCTCGTTCGGGCGTTACCCGCTTCCATTACCAAAAAAAAAAACAACATATTCATGCTAAGTCTGATCGCAAATTTGAATTGGAAATTAGACCGACAGTTTCGATTTTAGAGTTGAAATCTTTATATATGGGTTGAATTAGAATCGACATTATTGTTTGGGTGATCTGATTCTATTTTCAATATTTGGAACCGAGAGCTACCTATTTTAATTTAAAATAAAATTAAAAAAAAAAAAAAGTTAAGGATAAATTATTATGAAAATAAATATAAAATTTCAACCGTAACAAACACACACCAATCCATATTGGTTAGAACCTTCAGCCCATATAAGCCTACCAACCCAACTCAAGCAAAGCCCAACACAACTACTATTAGTAGTACTATTACTTTCCTCTTTTCAAATTGGAACTTGAATTGATAAACATGTAATCAACCTTAAATAAGATAAGTCAAATGTTACTAAATTGGTGTTGACTTTAGTAAAATATTGGTTTCCATTTGAAAATGTTTAAGGTCATACTCGACACGAATATGGTATTCAAATCTAATCTTAATTTTCTAGTATTAGATCCAAAGCTAATATGATTGAAAGTGTAACGATTAACGGATGATTTGCTCAAAAACTAACGGTTGAAAAGTCGTTAACCAAAGTTCAATGATGCAACTGCTAGGCCAAACTTTTTTATAAAAACATAAATAAAAAAATCACATCACAATAAAAACCGAAACTCCATAAATTAGATTATAAGACTATCAATTAATGATTTCCGTTATTTAGATGAAATAATTATTTTTATCTTATTTAGTACATTGCTTAAAAGGATTATTCTAATGATGATCAGATAATTCAAAATTACTTCCCAAAATGCTAGTAGTAAAAGTAAGTTTTTGGAAAAGGAAGTCCAATGCATCATTACCACCAATTAAAACATTTTTTCTTCGAAGTTATAAAATCAGAATTAAGTGTACTTAAAAACTCATTTCCAAAACGCAAAGACAGAATCTTTAAATTCAAAATCAAAATATTTCCATCAAAAAAATTCAGAAAATAAAAAGTGCTCAATTAAGGCATTGCTTTTAAGTTCAAAAATCTTTAAACAAAAGACCAATTGAACAGCAGAGAAAATGTAAATATTGAATTTAACGAGATTAAAACTTTCTTTTCCCCAATTCCTCACATCGAAAATCAACTCACTGAATTTCTTGATCACCAGTTCACCACCATTTTTTCCACCTCCCTTTTCTCTACTGTACAACCCCAAAGTTATTTCTCCCCCTCTCTAACCAAAGATTGAAATCAATCTTACTAATCTTCAAATTAAACCAAAACATTTCCTCTCCCAAAAAAAAAAGTTTTGTTTTTTTATCATTTCCCCCTTCACTGAATCCCCAAAATCTTCTTCAACCTCCGCCGATTCAATCAATCAATCAATCTTGCTAATCCCCATCCGCTTCACCACCGCATTCCTAATCGCCTCGCTCTGCATACACAATCCCTTCTCCTCCGCTCCCGCCATATAATTCCGCACCTCCTTCCTCACCATCTCCTGCATCACCGCCAAAAACTCTGCGCTGAAAAACTGCTTCTCCGCCGCAGCGGGGGCAAATTGGTGATTCTGCATAAACGCCGCCGGCACCAGTGGCGGCGGAGGAGGCGGCGGCGGCAGATTAGCCACCGGAACCGGTTTAATCGAAGGAGCCGCCACAATTTGGGGGTCAATTTCCGAAACCGATCTCAAATCAGGGCTAGGGCTCGGGCTCGGGTCGGATCCGGGTAGCGAGAGGCTAAGCGAAGTGACCGGGTCGGGTCGGGCAACAGCCCGACACATAAAATTACCCGAATCGCTGACATCCGACCCGTCCGGGCTGCCCGGGTTGAAAAAGAAGCCCGAAGCGGAAGGGTTCGAGCCCGGCCCGAGGCTGGCCGATCGCTTGAGCGGCGGCCGCGCCTCGGGGTCGAAGTCGTTGAACTCCTCCGACATGGAGACGCACTTGCGCTTGAGCGTCGAGTTCCAGTGGTTTTTGATGGCGTTGTCGGTCCGGCCCGAGAGGAGCCGGGCTATGGTGGCCCACTTGTTGCCGAACCGCGCGTGGGCGCGCACGATCGTCTCGTCCTCCTCCGGCGTGAAGGCGCGGTGCTCCACCTGCGGCGAGAGCTGGTTGCACCACCGCAGCCGGCACGATTTCCCCGATCGGCCGGGGATCGACTTGCTGATCAGCGTCCAGTTCCGCGGGCCGTGCTTCTCCACCAGCTTCTGGAGCAGCTCGTCGTCCTCCGGGCTCCACGGGCCCTTTATCCGATCCGATTCGCTTCTCGCCGCCATAGCTCGAAATTGAAATTGAAAACCCTAGATTTTAGGGATTTGATTTTGGAAAAGTGAAATCGCCTAAATTAGTGAAATTGTGAGGGTTTGGATATGGAATTGAGGGTTTATGTGTGGGTTTGAAGAGGCGGAGGAGCCTCAGTCGCCTTTAGCAGTGAGAGGAGGGCGGAGGAGAAGGGGTATATATATATAGGAGGGCGGCGGTAGGGGTGATGGGGATTACCGGGTGGGCCGGTGACGGTTACCAGCTGAAAGGGCAGTTACTAGTGTACAGCTGGCATGTGACACGCGTCGCATTTACATAAATTTTGGAGTAGAAGTATTTTTCAGTTTGAAAGCTAAAATGGTTAAATTTCCATTTTGATGAAATTATAAGTGATATGGCGGACGAAAAATTATATTACTAAATTTATTCACAAAAAATAAACTTTTCATTTTAATTTGAATCTAATTTTTTATAGATATACAAAAATGGGAAGATGAAATTATTTTATGAACATCTTAAAAAATAATTTCAAACAAAATGTTATACGTGAGTGTTAGAACTTGTATTTGCCAGATATTTGCGAAGAAATCATAATTCTGTAGTTTTAAATTACTGCACGAATTGAAATTCGATTAAAATAATACTCCTACTTTCTTGCCAGTATATATCTGACTCACTATGACTCAATTCATGTTTTAAAAATTGTAGGTGTAAAATGTTAGGGAAATGTTTGTCTCTTATTTACTCCATTTGTCACCCGTTAAATAAAGTGATTTTTGGGCACAAAAATTAAGTAGATGTAAAATAAAGTAGATGAAAGAATAGAGTTATTTTGTTTCTAGAAGAAAAAAGTTCAATTAAGATGAAATCCATTCAAAATGAATATGAATCAATTAACTTGAGATGAAAAGAGATAATTTTATAATAAATGCGGATAAAATGAGCTACTAGAACGTATGAATTACTTAATAAATACTACTATAATAAAAAAAATAAACAGATTATATACTTTAAGTTTTGTAATAAATTTTCTCAAATCAATTTTTTTTACTCTTTCCGTCCGCAATAGGAGTCTCGGTCACTTTGTGCACTAGTTTTACAAAAATAAAAATAAATAGTTAAAGTGGAGAAATGACAAAGTAAGAGAGAGAATAATGTTGAGAAGAGTCTTGTCAACATTAATCTATGTCTTACTTTACCATTTCTCCACTTTAACTATTTATTATTATTATTATTATTTTCATAAAAATAGTGCACAAAAGTGATCGGGACTCCTAATACCGGACGGAGGGAGTAACTATTAAGAAATTCACGGGGGTAAATTCATGAGTTTTTTGACTAAGTTGAATTTAAGAAAAGTATATTACGCCAAAGTTTATAATTGGGGGGAGTAATTCATTTTTATAATTTAGTCACCTACCGTTTTGGAAGTTAATACCACGATTAAGGAGAAACGGGTTGTTACGGTTAGAGCACTCCCAATGGAGTTCCCTAAAAACTCCCTTATTTCTCCCTAACTCCTGCCACATCAGCGCCACATCAGCACCAAAATTTATCCCCAGTTTTTAGCCAAGTGCTACATTGGTTTCTCCCTTATTTCTCCCTTATTTCTCCCTAACTCAACATTTCATTTTTACATCATTATTTTTTATATTATTTAATTTTCCCTACAAATGTATTTAATAAATAGACTAATAATGAACAATTCATCGTTGTATTAATCATTGGAAAATATAATACAACGAGAAAAAAAAAACTACAAATAAAAAACGCAAATAAACAAAGATTTAAAAAAAAAAAATCTAAGACGGAGGGGCCGGAGGGGCGTCGGGATCGAGCCCCAGCGTACTCTGCAGGTGTTGGATGCATTTCCAGAGGGCCGCCTTTTCTTCAGGGGTCCCGCCGCCGGTGAAGTACAGCGTGTACATCTGGGTCAGATTGGCGACATTGCTCGAATAAGTGGCTTTTTCTAAGTCGATGACGGATTCCGACGCGACTTCCGACGTTGCGCCCTTCCCCTTCCGCCTCCCCTTCGCCTTCTTCACTCCCTCCGGGCGCTCGTGCGGACCATCCCCACTCAAGTCGATGTGGGCCGCGCTCCCCTCGCTCTCCGAAACGCTAAGTCGCGAGCGCACCGATTTCCCGTGCAGCGCGTCGTGCATTCCCGTCCGGAATTTGGGGAGATCCTTCAGCTTATCGTAGATGTTCCAATACTTGAAGCCCTTCGTCGACAAGTACTGGCTACTATACATCCGGATGGCCTCATCTCGGACCATGTGCTCGTTCTGGCCACTCGTCATGTGAGTCATCAAGTTAGAATAAATACCGTTGAAGTGCCCGCAGTCCCTCATGAGGCGCTCCCAATGCCGACGGATCGCCTCGCTGCCATGGTCCTTCATTGAGGCAGTCTTGTGGCTCCTGTACTTCGCGGCAATCCGCTCCCAGAATATGATCTCAGTCTGGTAGTTGCTGCGCTCCGCGTCCTGTGACGTGTCCGCCCAGCAGTCGGCTATCAGCTCGGACTCTTGCAGAGTGTAAGTAGTCCTTACCCGCTTCGGCCTCTCATCGGAACCCGTATCAGTCGCAGCCGACGACGCCGGCGCCTTCCCCCTCCCGCTCCTAGAAGGCGGCTCGGTGGGCGTTTCTTCCACCTCGAAGTCCTCCGCGCTCAGTGTCGCGGCCTGAGATTCTTGGTCGCCTGGGGTTGATCCGGGGGTGTCGAACTGGGGCCGATACACATCGTCGGCTGGAAAGGGCATTCTGCCGGCAGAGTTGAAGTACGGAGAAAGTCTCCGCGCCGGAGGAGTCTGCAAAGGAGACGGACCCCCGTATGGAAGTTGGCCGGGAGGAGAACCCATCGCCAACAACGACTGCATCCACTGCTCGTTTGCTTCATCCGTGTTGGGAATTTGTGAACTCGACTCTTTCCCCTTACCCTTATCCTTACCCGATCGGGAACTTTTCTTCCAAAAGCTCATAATTTTGATGAAAATTGAAGATTGGGAGAAGAGATTGAAAATGGAGAGAATGAAGATTGTGGGTGATGAATGGAGGAAGTGGAGGAAATATTTATAGGGGTGGAATGTAAAATAGCCGTTGGGTTCAAAAAAAAAAAAAAAAAATTTTAATTATCGCCGATTATCGCCGAGCGTCGCCACAGTGGCCGGCGATCGCTCGGCGATAATCCGGCGTTAGAACGCCACTCGGCGAAGCAACGGCAACATTATCGCCGAATTATCGCCGACTTCGCCACAATGGCCGGCGATAATTCGGCGATAACCGGCGATTTATCGCCGAGAATTCGCCACCTCCATTGGGAATGCTCTTATGGAATGGTTTGACTCAGCCAGACTGGCAAGCATTAACGATATTTTTAGAGAGAGAAAAGGATGATAGAGAGAGGATGGTGAGCTGGCGCAAGACGACAAAACTAGACTAGCAAACGGGGAAGAAACGGCAAAATCCAGCTGTAGACTCTGACACTCCTCAACGGCCTCCGTTAGAATGGCCACGTGTCAGTTAAGTTTATTCGAATTTAAATTATGAAGTAAAGCAACTTATTTTTTTAGTTAAGAATAACTGTATAGTCTATTTATTGGTTGGTTGATTTTTTCGGTTTTTTTATCATTAAATATTTTTGTTGAGCGTACGAGATTGATTTATTAAGTTGAATTGAATGTAATTTATGATCAGACATCTGAATGTGGAACAGTTTGTTAAATAGGCTGGTACGTTAGAAATATAAATGAGTAGTTATGTTAGTAGATTAATTATTTGATTATTTATAGTATTTGTGGTATAGGAAATGAAATATTTTAGTGATTAAAAGTTAAAATTATTATAAAACAATATATTATTATTTGATAATTAGGTAAATTTGAGAATTAGGAATTTATTTAATCATACGAGTTTAATCTTGAGGCTAATTAGGTTCTCTGTCTTTGTTATTTCTGTTTATATTAATATTAATATTAAAAAATATAATAATGTAGAATTTTTGGATATTTATTCCGATAAGTCGAGTTTAATTTGTTTTGATTTCAAATGATCCTTAAATAGAAAGTGGAAATATTGTTTTAGGCCCAAAGTGAATGTCTAGATGCATTGTATTTACTTCCTCAGTTTCATTAGAATATATACTCTTTAAATTGAGAAATTCATTTTATTCAAATAAGATGAGACTTATTCTCCTTTAGTTATACTTGATTTACCTTTTTTTTACTTCTCTCTTACTTTATTAGTTGGATAATAAAATTCGTATCCAATAAAAAATGTATACTCCCTCCGTCTGTCATTAGAAGTCCCATTTGAATTTGCCACGAGTTTAAAGAAATATAAAGGAAAGTGGGTTGGAAAAGATAGTAGAATGTGACACTTATTTTTGTATATTAATTTTATAATAAAATAAAATATGAGTAAAATGAGTTAGTGGAAAGTGAGATATACCTACCCTTTATAGTAAAAATGAACTGAGATTCCTAATGGCGAACAGACAAAAATGGTAAACCAGAACTCCTAATGACGGACGTAGTATTCTTTTGGACATGGGAGTATTTATTTGTGGTTAAATTAATTGCATCATGATTATGTATTTCAACATTTATTTGACTTATACCGTCAAAGCCGTTATTCATTCAATGCGGGTGCGTTCCTATTTTTATTCAATAAAAACCAATTCTTTTTTTTAAATGTTAATTTAATAACTAGTAATATGTAACAGTAAACTGTTTAAATAAATGAAACTATTACTCAACAAATAGTGATAATTTCATTTATTTTGATTAATCGATGATTTATATTCCATTTTTTTTGTTGATGATTGATACCAAATCATTTCAAGAAAATTATTTTTATCAACTTCTAGATAAGAATTTAATGTTTAGCCCTGCCTACGAAAATTTTAAAATGTTGTCTATTGCTTTTATTTGTTTTTAATAAAAAATGAAACCAATTGCTAATTTCACTACGCAGTGGACAACTGCACATTTTCTGTCATTATACAAAAATTGTTTGTTTCTATTTATCATTGTTGTCATCAGAGTAATTGGATATATGTGCAATTTACGTAGCTAGTACAATAGTACATAAATTGTGCATATTACCATATGACCAATCAATTAGTACAAATTTGACCTTAGTGGTTATATAAAAAATCAAAAACAAAGAAATATCCAACTTAGAATAAAAAATATATTTGCCCTTTATGAATCAGTAGCGGTAGATTAGTTAATGTGAATTATTTTGTGCTCTTCCCAATTCATACAATTTGACTACATATCAACTTTAGTCACCCTTATTTATACTCCCTTCATCCGAGAATATGAATTTCATTCTTTTTAGCACAAATTTTAAGAAATATTCAGAAAATTAGTGGAATATATGTGAGTGTAATGAGTCAGTGGATTGTTGAGTCTCTTTACTATATATACTAATAATGAACCGAAACTCGTATTCGCGAACGGACCAAAATTATAAGACGGGACTTCCATTCGCGGACAGAGAGAGCATTTAAAATAGAAAACACAATCCATCAAAAAGATAGTAACCACGAGTTTTACATAACAGATCCACAACTAAAAAAAACAACAACAAGAAGCTGCAAATGCAAAAAATACTTGCTACAAGTCTACACCTCCTAATCAAGTCAAGGGCACCCTCAATAAATAAACCAAAAATCACGAAAAACCAAGAAAAACAACAAACACAAAATCCGTCAGCAAATCAATTCAAAGGTAAGACTCACACATCCCACATGCAAAGATAAAAAGAAGCATAACCATTAAATCGCGTTCATCATTATAGTTAAGTCATCAAATCATCGGCCACTAGCTATAGAATAGGTCCTCCAATTCTCTTCCGACCATCGTATCTTCTCACTTCACCCAAATTCCCTCTCATTTGTCTTGATATATAAAAAAAAATTGGACCCCAATTTCATTTTTCTAAAAACAACTTTATTTCTAAGTACCCAAATTGACAAAGATATTACATAGAAGAGATAGCTCTATATCTACTTGTCGGAACTTCCAAACTAATGCATTCATCCAAGAAATGAAGCAATAGACCAGGCCCTTCTTCCACCTTAGTGTGAATATCTCGTTTTATTATTACAATTGTAACTAAAAGAGTAATATTGAGTGATTAATAGAAGAATAAATCATGGATGAATAAAAAATAATTCAAATGAATACGTGGCAAATTCGGTCATCTCCTATATATTTTGCGCACGAACATTTTGTTGCCTCATCACGTGACCGCTACTGATCCACACGTGTATTTTCATTTAACCCTGTGAAATTGCGGTTTCCATTTATCAATTTCCTTTCTTTTATAAATTGCATTACATGATTTTTAGTAGTATAATTTTATTGCTAGATTCTATAATTTCATCGTCTATATAAAATTGAAAATACCTGTTGAATATGAAGTCTGAAAACAAGTTCATTTGTCCACGACCATGACAATCGTATAATTTATAAGTATTTAGGATTAATTCAATTCCTATTATGAATTGGACTAGAGTTCGTACGTAAGGTATGGGACTATGGGTATTGTTTTTAAAATTGAAACTAATTATGATTTATGGGTTTGGTTTACAAATTACAATTGGTAACTTTCAGTTATCTTAATCAATTTGTTACGGATTTCACATAAATATAGATTCAGTACAAAATCGAAAAGCATGAAATTTAATTAACGGTCAATCGATAACATATCGGCTATCATTTTCGATTCAGTTATCGTTAATCAAGTTACTCATTTAATCATCACAAAGGACATCCACAGTTTAGTGCCTTTTAGTTTTAAGCAATTAATTGTGTAGGTGCTTATCTCCATTTCCTGCATTCTTATACCCTAAAAAAACTTAAATTTAAGCACATAACATTGCTCTATTATTCTTATATTATTTTTTTATTATATATTAAATTGAAGATTTATGGATATAATGAATATAATTCATTATACAACTAAAATAAAAATACAGAATTAAAATTACACATTTTATTACTCCTTTTTAGCTATTTAATAGTTATTTATTTATTTTAAATTAGTTTTACTAATAGAACTTTATTTAAACTAGTTTACTAATAGAAAATAAAAAATTAAATAAGAATTAAAAGGTGTCCACATTTTCACCCTAAAATGTTTGTCGTAAATTGTATCGACTGGGTGCTTTTGCACGCATGGACGCTAAAGTGTGCGTGTTGAGAGCAATTGCAACGCCGTGCTTAAGCGTGGGGCATACTGATCCGGATGCTCTAATAATAGATATTGTGTGACATATTAAATTCGATTACTTTAATTTACGTATTTACGGTAGTTTGTACCTTTCAATCTCTTTCTACCAAGTACCAGCCTTACTAATAAATGCTTTTCCCCTTCAAATTAAAATTATTGGTTTGATTTCATTTGCACAAGTAGAAGTATAAAATATTCTCTCTATTCTTTTGATAAGCTGCAAAGAAAAGAATAATTCCATTTATTCTCGAAAACATAGTTTATTCTTAAAAAGATTCGTATGCTGATTTTTGGACATATTTAATATATATTAAATAAATGATTCACCTGTTGTGGATGGATAGACGATGCTTCCTCGCAACTCCATTTTATTTGGAAAATTGTTTAGAGCAGCTTTGTCTTTTTTTTAATCACCAATAGATAAACTTAGATCCACATGAAGCCAATTATTTCAGAGATATCAAGTACTATAATATTTGGATCTAATAACAATTAATATAATACTACTAGATTAAGTATTCAATTATTTTGTTGCTTTATTGGGCACACAAAAACATTGTGCTCCACTTAGTTTTAATATTTTATTTGTATTTTTCTTTGTTTTTTTAATTATTCCAAACGGCCACTATAGTTAAAGTGTGTTATTTTTGGAATAAAAATCTAAGTGCAATTAATCAAGATTGTAATAGAGCATCGTTAATAGGCAAATCGAAACTACACTTTATTTTCCCCTCATCAAATTCTCAGTCTCCGAAATTACCAATAATGTAAGATATTCAATCCATCGTTAAACATGATTAACAAAAATTAAAGTGTGCTCTCAGTGCAAGAAATACCGCATACTCGTCTCTAAAAATTTGTCACAATTGGACCCGACACAAAATTTTAAGAAATTTAATAGAAAATGAATTTAAAAAATTGATAGAATGCGGTCCTGTTTTTCTATATTAGTTTTATATTAATAAAACATGAATGAAAACGAGTTAATCAAATGTGGGGTGCATTATCAACAATGGTAAAATTAAAAGGTAATCCCTCCATCCTTGAAAATTTGTCACCTATTTCCTTTTTCGTCCGTCTCTAAAAATTTATCATCTTTCACTTTTACCATTTTTGGTAATGGACCCCACATTCCACTAACGCATTCTCACTCACATTTTATTTTAAAACTAATATATAAAAATAGGACCCACATGTCACTAACTTTTTCAATCCACTTTCTATTACATTTTTTAAAATCTGTACCAGATCAAATGGTGACGAATTTTGGGAGACGGATAAATTTTGAATACAGATAAAAATAAAAATAAAAATAAATAACAAATTTTCAGAGATAGAAGAAGAAGTAGTAGCATTTATTGAAAAACCTAAAATATTAATGACACGTGTTGCCTCAACTTTTATTAATCATTAGAAAAAATGAAAACGATATACTAGGTCCTTTGTTATTTATGATGAATTTAAATTATTTAATAGTACTCCATATTTCAAACTTTAATCATCCCAAAATCAAAATCTTAACCATGCTAAAATCAAAACCTTGTCAATCCTAAATCAAAACCTGAACTACCTAGTGAAATTTAAGGTCCAAGAAATAGCAATATTATTATTATTATTATTATTATTATTATTATTATTATTATTATTATTATTTTTATTACAAAAACTGGTAGCCCTATACAAAGTGCAATATATTATTATTATTATTATTATTATTATTATTATTATTATTATTATTACAAAAACTGGTAGCCGTATACAAAGTGCAATGAAAGGATATCAATCAAAATAACATTTTTTTACAAAAAGAAAACACCATTTTTTTCCTATTAATAGTTTTTGAATATTATCATTATAGGTTAAAATAGTGACGGGGCGCCCGGACAAAGGAGACGCGCATGTTAGCAAGTGCCACGCAGGCAGGTTAGTGAAGTTCCGACAAGCTCGCAGCTCAATGATGACCCATATCCAACCACGTCATAGGTTGTTAGGCGGGCCCCAGCAAAGCCGATTTGTCGGTTTGTTGCTCTAACTAGCCTAACCGCAGCTTTGAAAATTCCTACTCTCTCTCAATTATGTCTCGGACAGCTATAACGCACTCTTCTCACCACTAATTTCAAATCCCAATAAAATTCCCCATCTCTCATTATCTCTAGATATTTTTCTCATAAAAAAATAAAATTTTAATTGTTGGGACATTTTTGTACGAGCATTTGATCATGTTATTAATGTTCATACTATATTTCCTTTTAAACTTGTAAGAATGTGCATATATTTATTTATATAAATATATTTTCATTGTTGGTTATAGTAGGCATAATTAGATACTACTCCCTCCGTCCCACTTTAGGAGTTTCGGTTGAATTCGACACGGGTATTAAAAATGTAAAGGAAAGTTGGTGAAAAAAGATTGTGGAATGTGGGTCCTACCTTTTTATATTAGTTTTATACTCCCTCCGTCCCGCGTTACTTGTACTAGTTTCTTTTTTGGGCGTCCCAAGTTATTTGCACTATTTCCTTTTTTAACAAAAGACAAAACATCTAATCACGCTTTTTTTATTCTATCATTTACTTTACCCTCTCTTATCTTTCCTACTTTTTTCATCTCTCCTATTTATTTAATATAATTTCTTAACCTCCGTGCCCAACAGTAAACGTGCAAGTAACCTGGGACGGAGGGAGTAATAAAATATGAGTGGAAAAAGGTTAGTGGAATGTGGGGCCTAATATCATTTATGAAATATTCCAACCGGGACTCCTAAAGTGGAACGGAAGGAGTAGTTTTTTCACCAGTATGTATAAGTTCTGATTTATAACTTAAGAATAAATTAGATTTATCAAAAGTGGATTATTTTGCTAATGTAATACTCCTCGTATTTCATTAGCTGACATTTTTCAATAAAAACTCCATTTGATTAATACCAAACAAAAGACATGTCTTTGTTGGGATTATCGACGACATATTAGTTTAATATTGTCTATTTTCTGTCCATTTAAATTTATTTTTGAGTTAGTTCCATAAAAATCTCAAATTAATTGGGATTTTTAACACCATTTATATACTCTTAATAATTTCAAACACTATAAATAAATAAATCTATTTTTTGTCAAATAAATTAAATTTTGATTGTACAAAATTTGCAACCTACAAATTTATAACCCAACAGTCTTATCCAAACACTATAAATTTAAGTACAATATATATACAGCAGAGAGTTCAATGATTTGCATAATATTTAAGACTAATTGTTGCTCATGATGTGCCATACAATGATTGTTTGGTTTTCGACAGTTGTTAGTAATTGATGGGAGTTTTTATGGCTCATTCAATACTAGAAAGTGACATCAAATGTCATATATTGCATATAATAGCATTCCACTAACAATCTAACAATGACTCAAAAATCGGTGGGTGATGATTTATTTCTTCCATTATAATATTTTATTCACATTATATTTATTAGTGGATGATTGTCAATCATATACATATATGAATTCAATCTTTTATGATGATGGATGGCGATATTTTATTTTGTATTTCGACGGGTACTTAGTTTGAATTGATGCTTAATTTTCGTGAATTAGTCAAAACTTTATAACTAATGGATAAAACTAGTTATAATATTTAATAAAATGGGTATGTAGAAAATACTCACTTAATAAATATTTATTGCAAAAAAAACTAGGACTTTTAATATTATATTATATATTGATTAAGTATAAATAAATATAACAAATCTTTTTATAATTTTTAATTATAAATTGTGTGCATAATTTCCCTAGGTCTAAACCTACAACCAAAATAACTGTTTAGTAGATCCAATAATAGACATTTTTCCACCTTTCACATTGGTTGGTAATGATAAAAGTTGCACCACAATTTTCAAAAGTTGAGAGTTCCCAACTAAACCTAACCTTAAAAAAGGCAAACATGTCAATATCTGTATTGGTCTAAAGACTTTGAGGATAAGAACAAGTTGAGTAATCTTAACTGTGAAGTTGTTTTTAACTTTACTCTTTCCTTGATTTCACAAAAATCACAAGGTTTGCTTTCTCTACACCATCATATTAAGAAAAAAACGTAGATAATTATAATTATAAATGAAATAAGTATAAAAATTGTTTGTCCAGTTCGATATGATTGTATCTACGTCTAGACGTGAGGCAAAACCAAAGATTTTTTGCTACATTTGTCGTGGATTGATTATTTGGTAAATTGTTGACATGATCGGGAATTAATTAACTTCCTTTCATGCCCATACTCAACATACCAAACAACAAGGCCATAATTGAGTGTACGAGGATGATGAATAACGTAAGAATATTTGTTACTCATTTGTTTCTGGTTTCATGTATTCGTGGATTAATTTTTTTCCGACGATGATTTTAGATATAACATTTGTTTGTCTATTCACTAATTTCGTTGTTTTTTTTATAATGAATAGTCTACTTCTATGCACTTAATCCGCTCACCAATTTTCGGGGGCATTTCTTTTGTATAGAAAACAAGGCCATAACTCAATATCTAAGTAATCATTACTTATATCTAACAATTTAACTAATCATTAATCCCCAAATACCCAATAAATTCTACTTGTCCACGACTTTTTTGGCCTTTCTATATAAATTGGAACCATTCGAATTTTGGCTGTATAGCTGGAAGAAGTGTATTCTATCGAGATTATATGTTGATAAGATTGTTACCAAATAGAATTGTTTTGCTCTTGGGGCTATAAATTGACACCTAATTAAATTATTTCTGAAAATGTGTGTGATCCACGAGTGTGATTGAATCAATGATTAACCAGCCATCAAATTGATCAAAATATCTTGTGCCTCTTATAACGAGTTACCTAATTTAACACTATTACATAGGAGTATTAATTTTTTTTTTAAAATTACAGTGCTTATAAACATTTTAACAAAAAATATTACTCCCTATTGATCATTACAATAATTTTTTTTTAATCAAAAAACTAATACAATTCTCTCAAATTAATTTATAATAACAATATACACAAATTATTTCAACGAGTTATTTCTGACACCTCATTTAATATTTTTAATCGATATACCATGTTAAAATATTAGAATAAAAATTCCATGTTGAAGGTTGAAGAGTTGATTTTCTTGCTTGCTGTATCCTATCAATTTCTAATTACACACTTCCTAGATCCAGTAAATCAACTAGATCACAAGGTCTAGAGACTCACAAGACTGGAAGTCTGGTCGTTGGTACGCAAGCAAACCTTCAAAACCCTCAACCTCAGATACTAAACTAGCACAGGGAAGTAGGGATCGATCCCACAGAGATGGACTCGTAAAATACATGCGTAGAGAATTGGAAACTATTTTTGGGTTGGCTGCTGCCACGCATATTTTGGGTTGAGGAATTTAACTAAGTGAATTTGGAAATAAAGTATGCTATGCTAACTGCTAGATCTAGGCAAAAAATGAATTATGTATAAGAACTAAATCAAATCAACTACTAGATCTGGGACTTCTACGAACATCTCTAGACCAAGGAGATTAAAACAAGTGGGGACCAAACTCTGAAAAAGGTAAGTACGGACAGAATCGAATCTGCAGCCTAACTAACTAAAGCATCAACTGAAAATGACTTCATCTTCTTCAACGAACACAAATAAATGCAGAGATCGAGAAAAACAAACTCAGATGTAGATTGGAAACATAATTTTAACGGTAAACGAAACAACGACGGAAATCACACTACTAGACGAAGCAAACCAAGCAGAACAAAATCCCCATAATCTCATGCACAAATTTCACCTCCCCTGTTCAGATCCACACTTCGGATGCTAAATCCACTCCGGATCCAAGCATCCGAACAAAAATCCAACCGAACACAACTTCAATACCACGATTCTCGAATCTCCTAAAATATTCAGCAACAAATTCAAGAGAACATCTCAAATAAACAAACCAAAATAGCAAGCGTCATAATAATCAACACGAAATCCAACTTCATCAGGGCAAATCAAACGTAAACAGAACGGATAAACTGATTCAGCAACAAAACAACAAGCTCGACTTCCAAACGTGAAGTTCGAGACGGAACAGAGTAGTAAACAGAAATTAAGAGAACAATTGTTTCTTCGCCCTCAAGGGACGGTGGTGCACTGATACGTAATTCACGAAAACGAAAACCACCCCAAATTTCCCATTTCCCTAGTGTGTGTGCTAAGAGCGTGACTGTGTGTGGAGTGTAACCGATCTGCCATTCTTGTTGCGCACTCCTTTATTTATAAGCTTCGAGGTGGGGCCCAGCGAGGTATTGATTGACTTGATTGCCCTCAGCTTTTGGCTTCCTTCCTCTAGCTTTTCCTCGTGATTCCGTTCCTGCTCCTCGCTAGATATCCTCCTCCAGCATCTCCTGGATCTAGCGCTACACACACACCTGGCTTAACAAAACTTGTTAGATCCAGCAGAAATGTGATGTTTTTCACTACATAACCAATGCATGAAATTAGCCTTATCAAACTGCTCACACTTAAACCATACTTGTCCTCAAGTATAAAGACAAGAAGAAAAGAAGAATAAGGCGAATTTCAAGCATGGTTATCCCCTTGACCGACTCTACAGACTCTAGACAAAACTCCTACACCTAGACACAACTGAGGCAAAGCTAGACACTAAAACAAAGAGTACATAATCACATAGGATGAAAACATATAAACACATATGCATGAACTGGTTTCAACTTTTAGGCAACCGTCCCCACAAGATTAAGATCAATCCAACAGGCTGCACTCCTCCAAATAGGCCCTTTTCTCCCCTCTACCTAGCCAATCTGTCAGCTCGTCAAGATAGCCTTTTACTTCCCCAATTGTTAGATTCACTCGATCGCTCATTCCTTACCAGGGATGTTAGGACCGATTCTCTCTTAAGTTATTGCCAAACCACTGAAACCTCGGGTTATGAGAATTCCTCCTTCTATCCTCCGTCACTATCCCCCTTTTTTTCTTTTTTTTTTTTTTTTTTTTTCTTTCTGGACTTCGTCCAGCTTATACCTCCTTGATTTCCTGGACTTCGTCCAGCTTATACCTCCTTGATTTCCTGGACTTCGTCCAGCTTATACCTCCTTGATTTTTTTCTCTCTTTTTATTTCCTCCTCTGGACTTCGTCCAGCTTATACCTCCAAATTTTTGCGATTATATATTTTCTCCTTTCCCTTTTTTTTTATTATTTTTTTCTTTTCTCTTTTCCTTCAGCATTCAGTGGCAGACTTTTGACATGTGTTAGCTCTAAGTGTTATCACAGGCTTATAACTCACCTCTAGAGTAGGGCTTCACAACTAGGCAAGTAAAGGCATTTACTATCGTTCTTGCTTCATTCAGATTGGTTCGGCTTACTAAAGAATCAGGCTTCTAAGTTGGAATACCTCCTATTTTCAATTACTCTCCCTAAGGGAATCTGCCGTATTATATCCACTAGTTCATGCGATACAATCCTAGACCTACAACTCCTCAAAGCATAATAACACTGCATTGATTCCTCTCCCCCTCCCACTTCACTCAAGCTTGTCCTCAAGCCATCGTCGTGAAGGGGGGAAAACAGAGAATTCAATGCAGAATTAAACAACAATTTCACTTCTCACACTTAGACCGAGCAACGGGCTAAGTGGGAGAAGAATAAACCAACAGAAAACATAGAACTTCTCACACTTAGACCAAGCATTGGGCTAAGTGGGAGAAGATAGCATAAAACACAGCAACGCATGGAAATAAAACACAGAAAAAGAAACACAAAAACTAAAATTTACTTGGTCTGGGGAAATTGCTCATTTCTGGGGCTGGCTCCCGCGAGAGCCAGACGGTGGTGGAACACTGGGGCGGTTTGTTTTCACTTTCTTCTTCGCTGGTTGCTCCAGCTCTTCCTTTCCTTCTGCAGCTTGATCGAGTCCTGGTTTCCTCATTAGCATTTTCGTCCTCGGTGGATTTGGAACTTTCTCGGGAATAGTCGGGGTGGTCAACTGCTGGAATGGCTTGATCGAGGGACTGCTGTGGATGATCTTCTGTGCCTCGCCACTTGACCCAGGAGTCGACTTCGACTGGGTCAAGGGAAGCGTCTGATGCAGCCATTTCAACATCCGCGTAGATATCTCCACAGCTTCCGCCACTCTTTCACTTTGTTTGGCACATTTCGTGGCCAAATCTGCTACGTTGCTGCTCAGAACTTTTACTTCTTCCCGACTCCCATTGAGTTCCTTCCGTATTCCCCCGAGTTCCTTCATCATCTCCTTTTTCATCAGTTGCATTTCCTTTTTCATGTCCTGCACCTCCTTCCTAAGCTCTTCCACCTCTTCACTTGGCATGGCCTCCTCAGCTTCCTCCGGCTCCGCCTTCGCTTTATCTCCCAGCGAATAGAAGTAAGTCTTGTTGCCTTGAGTTTGCAACAAGCCCTTGTTGAAGAAGTAGTCTACGCTGAAAACCTCTGGGCGGTCGCACATCACGACCTCGGGAGCAAGCTCGGCGATCTTCACCTCAATGTTTCGTTGCAGGTAGGCGCCGATGAGGTGGCAAGTATACATGTGGCGTGAGGGATTGCTCGTCATCTGGTGACAGGCCTGAGCCAGCCAATATCCCAAATGTACCTTGATGCCATTGGCCATGCACCAAGTGAAATATAGGTCGGTGGTTGTAAGAGCGGCATTTGCTGTCCCCATCAGATTGTAGCTGATAAAAGTTTGGGCGAAACGAAGGATGCGGTCTTGGATATGAGAGGCCTTCGAGTAGCTTGACTTGAATGCACCCGCTTGAGAGTGAGTGAGCGACTCCCATGCTGACTGCACATTGAAACCGGGTGTGTGCTTTGGTAGCCCAATCATCCTCTCGTTCCACTCCCCTTCATCATCCTCCTCTGGAGTGAGCACCCCCATACGGAGTGACCATTCTCTGATGCTAATCTCATGTTCTTCGTTGAACATCCGGAAGGTAATGGAGTCTGCATCCAAGTCAGTAGTGTTTTTAAACCGAAAGGTGGAGAAAAACTCCCTCGCCAGATCCACCGGAACCTTTACTCTGCTATGCTGCAGCAGCCACTCAAAACCAATTGAGGAAATGCAAGCACAGAACTCTTCGTCGCTTGCAATCTTTACTAGTTCCTTCGGCCGATATTGCTTCCCAGACTTCGTCATCTTTCCCGTGCCACACCTTTCCTTGTAAATAGCGGCCCTCTTCGGATCGTCGAACTTCCTCATAGCTTGCAACAATTTTTTCGTTAACAACACCTTCGGGCGTCCAGCGATAGGCTCCTCCTCCACTTCCTCAGAGTCAGACTCCGGCAGGGGAGTCTGTTCGTCTTGATGCTCCGTGGAGGGTTCCTCGACCACTGGGGAAAAAGGTTCCTCGACCTCCTTGACGGAGGTAGCTTTCCTCGATCGGGTAGTTGCATGGCCTTTCCCTTTCTGTTTCTTCTCGTTTTCCAGACGGCTCTCCTCAGCCGTTGAGTCCTCTTGTGCCACTTCGTCAACTTCATCCAGTAAGCTTCTCCTGGTGCGCCTTCGCTCAGCCCTTTCGTCTACAGCGGGCTCATCTTTCTCTTCCGGTTCATCTACCAAATCCACAATTAAATGGAGCCCCTCCACGTCGGGCTCCTGTACATCAGTCTGCTGCATCTCCGCAGCATCCTCAAACTTCTCAGGGGTTGCCCCCTCACCTTCAACCATCGGGGTTGCCCCCTCAATGTAAACGGGGCTTCCCCCCCCAATATCGAGTAGAGTACCCTCCTCGTCGGCAGGGGTACCCCCTTCCTTCCCCTTATCACCCTCAAGATTAGGGTCCTCGAATTTTCCTATCTCTGTCTCGTCACCCTCAAGATTAGGGTTCTCAAAATTACCTGTCTCTGTATCGTCACCGTCCCCGCCTTCCTTTCCGTCCCTTTTTCCGCCGTCCTTTTGCCTACCTCCGACATCATCCGCCTCCTCTGGGACTATTTCTGTGTTTGTCGGTTCAGATCTACACGCTTCCGCCTCTCCTTGCAGCGCTTTCTCATGAGAGACGGAAGGTCGGGCTGACGAATCGTCTGGTACCGACGTCGGCACAGTGATCGCCGCGGATGGCATCATATTGGCAAAGAATAGGGCGTAGACCTCCTTCGCCTTTTCGACGCACCCTACCTTCTGCGTCAGATCGGCCAGCAAGGCCGGGTCGTAGACTATTTGTGGAGAATTTCCGGCGGGATTAGTGGATTCCATTACTCAGATCTGCAATTCAAACAAAAACTCGGCCGATTTGGTTAGGGTTTGTAAGCTTAGAGAGAGAATGACAGTAGAGAGAGGGAGGAGCAAGTTGTGAAATTATTATGTGGAGAGAGAAGGTCGGTTCGCATCTTTTACACAGAAGAGAGAGACGGTTGCAGGCATGACATCAGCGACCGTACTCCTCCATAATTGTCGGCATTTTGAATTTCAAATTATAACTTCCCTCCTCAACTGCTCCTTCATGCACTCTTCCTCTAATTGATTCCCTTGACCGCGACCTAAAAAAAATATGAAGACCCCAGACTCCTGGGTCAAGGTTAAAGTACGAGACATAAATCCCCTTTGAGTTTGGGTCTTCGAAAATATTTTTGGAAATTTTTGAATTTTTATTTTGTTTGGATTTTCTTTGTCTTCTAAAGCAATTAAACTATGTACAATTACCTTTGAATATTCTCGAATCCCCTGGATCAGTGTGTAAAAACATAACATTTCCCTTGACCCAGGAGTTCATCGAGAATATTCCTTTGTCTGGCTAAGTGATAACTGAGAGCGCACGTAGTGGTATTTCCTCCACTACGCATAGCTCAGAATTATCCCTATAGACTTTCAATCTATGGCCATTAACAAGAAAAGGGACCGAGTTAGGAGCACTTCCCTGGATTTCCACTGCTCCGTGTGCGCGGAGGCCAACGATGGTATATGGACCTACCCACTTTGACTTCAACTTCCCTGGCATTAGCTTGAGTCTGGACTGAAATAGAAGTACTTTCTGCCCCACCTGAAGTTCCTTGACCCGGAGGTTCTTGTCGTGCCAGAGCTTCGTTCTTTCCTTGTACCACATTGCTGAATCGAATGCCTCTAGCCGTAGTTCCTCCAGCTCCTGTAATTGCAGCTTCCTTTCTTCTTCACATGCCACAGACTTCATATTCATTTCCTTAATGGCCCAGTATGCCTTGTGCTCCACTTCCACGGGTAAGTGACACATTTTCCCAAACACCAACCTATAAGGTGACATCCCGATTGGTGTCTTGTAAGCAGTTCTATACGCCCACAAAGCATCGTCAAGGCGTTTACTCCAATCCTTCCTTGTGGTGTTAACTGATTTTTCCAAAATACTCTTTATCTCCCTATTAGAGACTTCAGCTTGCCCATTCGATTGGGGGTGATATGGTGTAGACAATCTATGATGCACGCCGTATTTCCTCATGAGCGCTTCTATAGTGCGGTTGCAGAAGTGTGTTCCTTGATCTGAGATAATCGCTCTAGGAACTCCATATCTGCTGAAAATGTTTGACTTCAGAAACTTGGCCACCTCTTTAGACTCACAAGTGGGCGTAGCCTTCGCCTCTATCCATTTGGAAACGTAGTCTACAGCGACCAATATGTAAGCATTTCCGTACGACGACGGAAATGGGCCCATAAAATCCATCCCCCAAACATCGAAAATTTCGCAGATCACTATGGGCACTTGGGGCATCTCATCTCGTCTCGAGATTCCCCCTGTCTGTTGACACCTTTCGCAGCATTGACAGTATTCAAAGGCATCCTTGTTCAATGTAGGCCAGTAGAATCCACTGTCTAGAACTTTCCTTGCGGTTCTCCTTGGTCCGAAATGCCCTCCACACGCCAAGGAGTGACAATGATGGAGTACATCTCTTTGTTCCCATTCAGGAATGCAACGTCGAATTATCTGATCTGCACACATCTTCCAAAGATAAGGATCATCCCAGAAGTAATATTTGGCTTCGCTTTTAAGCTTCATCTTCTGGGCCCGGGAGGCTTCCCCTGAACTTGGCACCTCTCCCGTGACCAAGTAATTTGCCAGGTCTGCGTACCATGGTTCTGCGTTACGTACGCGCTTTCCTCGATCAGATTCTCCTGGACCTGTTAAAACTAAGACAGATTCCCAGCTTATCGGTCTAGGTGGTTCGTCCATATAGTACAAATGTTCTTCGGGAAAAACATCGGGAATAGCCTCGTCCGTATCTCCTTGATGAATTCTACTCAAGTGGTCAGCCACTCGATTCTCTGTTCCTCTTTTGTCTCTTACTTCCCAATCAAACTCCTGTAGAAGTAGGACCCATCGAATTAGCCTTGGCTTTGATTCTTTCTTAGCTAGCAAGTACTTTATTGCTGCATGATCAGTGAAAACAATAACCTTTGACCCAAGAAGATAAGGGCGGAATTTTTCGAACGAGTAGACGACAGCCAACATTTCCTTCTCCGTAGTATCGTAATTCTTCTGAGCTTGATTTAGTGTCTTGGACGCATAGAAAATTACGTAGTTTTTCCCATCTATCTTCTGCCCTAGGACGGCTCCCACAGCGAAATCGCTCGCGTCGCACATTATCTCAAAAGGGTGATTCCAGTCCGGTGCCCTGATAATTGGTGCGGACACTAGTCTCTCCTTGAGCAATTGAAATGCCCTCTTGCATCCCTCATCAAACTCGAACTCCACATCGTTGTGCAGCAAATGAGTGAGTGGTTGCGCAATTTTTGCAAAGTCCTTGATAAACCTTCGATAAAACCCTGCGTGACCGAGGAATCCTCTAACTTCCTTTTGATTTGTAGGGTAAGGTAGCTTTGCAATCACTTCCACCTTTGCCTTGTCCACTTGTATTCCTCTTTCAGAGACCACATGACCTAAAACAATCCCCTCAGTTACCATGAAGTGACATTTTTCAAAATTCAGGACTAGATGTTTCTCTTGACATCTTTGCAGCACTAGGTCAAGGCTGGCTAAACAAGTATCAAATGAGCCTCCATATACAGTGAAATCATCCATGAATATCTCGATGCATACCTCTAGTAGATCCGAAAAAATACTCATCATACAACGTTGGAATGTACCTGGTGCATTACATAGACCAAATGGCATCCTTCGGTAGGCATAAGTTCCAAAAGGGCATGTAAATGTGGTCTTTTCCTGGTCCTCTGGGTTCACGAAAATCTGGAAATAACCGCTATATCCGTCGAGGAAACAGAAATACTGTTTGCCAGCCAGCCTCTCTAGCATCTGGTCAATGAATGGTAAAGGAAAATGATCCTTTTTGGTGGCTTCATTTAGTTTCCTATAGTCGATGCACATCCTCCATCCAGTGACCAGTCGAGTAGGCACCAACTCATTCTTGTCATTCTTCACCACTTGTATTCCAGATTTCTTCGGTACCATGTGAACCGGACTGACCCACTCGCTATCTGGAATAGAGTATATGATTCCAAGGGACAGTAGTTTCAGAACTTCCTTGAGCACTTCCTCCCTCATGTTTGGATTCAGTTTCCTTTGTGGATCACGCCGAGCCTTTGCCCCTTCCTCTAGTCTGATGTGGTGCATGCAAAGATCAGGGCTAATTCCAACTAGGTCAGAAAGTGTCCACCCTATGGCCTTCTTGTTCCTCCTTATTACTTCCAGCAGCGCACTCTCTTGGTCTTCAGTCAAGCGGCTGTTAATTATCACTGGACAAGTTTCTCCTTCCTCCAGGTATGCATACTTTAAATTTTCAGGCAAAGTTTTCAACTCCTTCTTCGGTGTGATGGCTTCCTGAGGTAAAGGGTTCTCCGCCTTACTTCTTGGCGCCATTTCCTCTAGATTCGCTCCCTCGTCTGGGCTCTTCTCCTGAACAGATCTGGCTGATTGGAATGATAGTGGCTGGTGGCAGAATGCCATGATCGCTTCATTGATCTGATCATCTGTCAAGTCCTGTGTGAAAAAAGTTTCACACCATCCTGTCACCTCCTTTTCTACAGTCTGGCTCAGCTCCGAATTGTCAAACTGTTCCTGCATTAGTTCAGTCTCAAGATATTCTTGGACTAGGGGGTTAATTACATCTACAACATGCAAGTTTTCAACATCAAGCGGTTTTTTCATAGCTTCTTCAATGTTGAAGGTGTATTTCTCCCCATGATAGTCCAGGCATATGGTTCCATCAAACACATCAATAACAGTCTTCGCGGTGCGAAGGAAAGGTCTCCCCAGTAACACCCCACTAGACTCAGCAGATTCATTACCCCTCATTTTTATCACATGAAAATCAGCTGGGTATAGGAAATCATGCACTCTGACTATGACATTTTCCAATACTCCCTCAGGCGATATGCATGTTCTATCGGCCAACTGAATCACTACTTTAGTATCGACCAAACTGACTCCCACCAATTTTTTATATATTGACAGCGGTAGGACATTTATCGAAGCACCTAGATCACACATGGCATGCTCAATTTTAATATCACCTATAGAAATAGGAAGAGTGAACATACCTGGATCTGTACACTTTGACGGCATCCTCCTCTTTTGTATCACGGCGGATACATTTTCTCCTATAACAATCTTCCCATCAGGTTTGGTTTTTCCTGCTATGAATTCCTTGATGAACTTGCTGAAGGTGGGTATTTTCAGAGCCTGCAAAAAGGGTAGGTTAATCTCCAGCTTACTAAATATTTCCACAAGGTCCTCAGTATCATCTTTCTTTTTCTTGGCTTCTCCTCGATATGGGAATGGTTTGGGTCGCTTTACTGCATTCGTGGAACTCCCTGCTGGGGCTGCACCTGTCTCCCTGCTTCCCTCTTTAAGTTCCAACTCAGGTTCTGGATCAAGGAAAAATGGGTCACTTAGTCGAGGCATAGATCCCCTTAAATCTCCCTCCTGGAGGTCATCCTGTATAGGAATTTCTCTGAGTCCAGGATCATCTCCTCGAGACTTCTGATTCCCCTTTTCTCCGTTCATCTGTGAGGGTGTCTCCTCGTTTATCACTTGCTTCGGTCCTTCATAGCCTTTCCCCGATCTCAAGGTAATTTGACTAATATTTGCTCGGTCTGGTGGTTTGACAGTGGCAGGCAATTTCCCTTCATTTCCCCGCATTTCGTTCAGCGACGTGGCCAACTGGGACATCTGCTTTGCCAACATGTCCATGGCAGACTTCTGCTCCTGCTGGGCATCTTGAATTTTGTGCACCACGTCATTGTTAGCCTGCATGTTATTCTGCATGTGTTGTTGGAAATTTACCAGGTCATGCACCATGTCATCAAGATTCCGCTGTGGTCGGAAACCTTGAATTGAACTGGGATTAAATCCTTGATTTTGATTGGTTCCAACCACCTGGTTCTGGCGAAAATTTCCCTGACCTCCTTGATTATTGTTGTACTGGGTTGCTGGACCTGGGTGACTCTGTTGGAAATTTTGATTGTTTCCTGAATTGTTCCTCTGATGCGGTGGCACATAAGAATTCCCTTGGTTGCTCTGGTTCCTGTTGTTCCAGTTATGCTGATCCCCTTGGTTACGGAAATTCCAGTTGTTCAGCCCCTCTTGCTGCTTCCCTGCCCAGTTAGAATTATGCTGTGGTCCTTCCTGATTCCGGCTGGGCCATGTCTGCTGGTTCTCCGCTGGACCTGGGTGTTGTGACTGTGGTTGTTGGTTCCCTTCAGCCCATCTGAAACAAGGATTGTCCCTCCATGGTGCCTCCTTAATCTTCCACTGGTTCCAGTTGGTATTTTGATTACTTTGATTCCAATTCCCCATTGCATTCACTTGAGCTTGGAAATCTCCATCGAGTGAGGGATTATTGTAAAATTGAAGCTGATGTTCCTCTTGACCTGGGTTTTTTTCCTTATCAGTCGACCCAGGGGTATTTTTCTTTTCAATGGCATTTAGCAGTGCCTTCTCCAGTCGATCTATTCTGTCTCTAACCTCTTCTCCTTCTCGTTCCTTAACTGTGTTCGCGGAGCTTCTCCTCATGATAGCACGCGGGCAGTCATACGCCTTCTTCGCGTCGATTAATCTTCCCAGAATCTCGCGTGCCTCGCTTGCCTTATTCTTGGTGAAATTCCCCCCGCTCGAGGAATTCATTAAGTCCTTGGACTCAGGATTTGCCCCTTCGTAGAATAGATAAAATGTTTCAGCCTCCGTCATCCTGTGATTTGGGCAAGCGTCAAGCAGGCCTTTAAACCGAGACCAATATTGGCTTAAAGATTCATCGTAGTCCTGCTTACACTCTTGAATTTCTTTTTTCAAAGCGTTTGTCTTATTGGACGGAAAGAAATAGTCCAGGAACTCCAATTTGAAATCCCTCCATGTGGTGATCGAGTCAGGTGGAAGCCTCAGCAACCAAGTGTTTGCCTCTCCTTTCAATGCAAATGGAATCGCTCGCAGGCGATAGTCCTCCTCGGTAGTTTCGTTAGGCCTTTTCTGGATGCTACATAGCTTACTAAACTCGTTCAAAAACTCATAAGGACACTCATTCCTCCGTCCAGAGAATGTAGGTAAAACGCCCAGCACATTCGTCTTGATCTCAATAGACCGCTGACGTTGATTTGACACTATGGCATGAGCTGGCTCTCCGTCGAGATGTGCAGTTAGCGAACCAATCTCTGGGTCTAGGTCCACTAAGTTTGCCATTACAGACTCCTCTTCCTCCCTTTCCGAATGCTCAGTTTCTGACGACGACCGTGAATCCTCTTTCCCCGATGAATTCCACTCTTCTTCACTCCCTGATTCAAACGGAAATGGATCTACAGTTGACAACCCCGATCTGGTAGTTATGGCGGATGTTGATTCCTTAACTTGCCACTTCAACTGCACGTTCCTTGACCAAGATGGGTTGCTCCAGATTCCTGACCTTGAGCCCTTGCTCATAAACTGCCAAAAGCGAAATTCAAAAGATTAAAACTATTTACACCAAATCTCTAAACACATAAACAAACTACGCCATCCATCCCCGGCAACGGCGCCATTTGAAGAGTTGATTTTCTTGCTTGCTGTATCCTATCAATTTCTAATTACACACTTCCTAGATCCAGTAAATCAACTAGATCACAAGGTCTAGAGACTCACAAGACTGGAAGTCTGGTCGTTGGTACGCAAGCAAACCTTCAAAACCCTCAACCTCAGATACTAAACTAGCACAGGGAAGTAGGGATCGATCCCACAGAGATGGACTCGTAAAATACATGCGTAGAGAATTGGAAACTATTTTTGGGTTGGCTGCTGCCACGCATATTTTGGGTTGAGGAATTTAACTAAGTGAATTTGGAAATAAAGTATGCTATGCTAACTGCTAGATCTAGGCAAAAAATGAATTATGTATAAGAACTAAATCAAATCAACTACTAGATCTGGGACTTCTACGAACATCTCTAGACCAAGGAGATTAAAACAAGTGGGGACCAAACTCTGAAAAAGGTAAGTACGGACAGAATCGAATCTGCAGCCTAACTAACTAAAGCATCAACTGAAAATGACTTCATCTTCTTCAACGAACACAAATAAATGCAGAGATCGAGAAAAACAAACTCAGATGTAGATTGGAAACATAATTTTAACGGTAAACGAAACAACGACGGAAATCACACTACTAGACGAAGCAAACCAAGCAGAACAAAATCCCCATAATCTCATGCACAAATTTCACCTCCCCTGTTCAGATCCACACTTCGGATGCTAAATCCACTCCGGATCCAAGCATCCGAACAAAAATCCAACCGAACACAACTTCAATACCACGATTCTCGAATCTCCTAAAATATTCAGCAACAAATTCAAGAGAACATCTCAAATAAACAAACCAAAATAGCAAGCGTCATAATAATCAACACGAAATCCAACTTCATCAGGGCAAATCAAACGTAAACAGAACGGATAAACTGATTCAGCAACAAAACAACAAGCTCGACTTCCAAACGTGAAGTTCGAGACGGAACAGAGTAGTAAACAGAAATTAAGAGAACAATTGTTTCTTCGCCCTCAAGGGACGGTGGTGCACTGATACGTAATTCACGAAAACGAAAACCACCCCAAATTTCCCATTTCCCTAGTGTGTGTGCTAAGAGCGTGACTGTGTGTGGAGTGTAACCGATCTGCCATTCTTGTTGCGCACTCCTTTATTTATAAGCTTCGAGGTGGGGCCCAGCGAGGTATTGATTGACTTGATTGCCCTCAGCTTTTGGCTTCCTTCCTCTAGCTTTTCCTCGTGATTCCGTTCCTGCTCCTCGCTAGATATCCTCCTCCAGCATCTCCTGGATCTAGCGCTACACACACACCTGGCTTAACAAAACTTGTTAGATCCAGCAGAAATGTGATGTTTTTCACTACATAACCAATGCATGAAATTAGCCTTATCAAAGGTCTATGGATCATGTCAAAAATGGAAATCAAACAACGAGATAATACTTTTGTTAGTTTTTAGATAGTTCGTGTATTTGATTGATTGTCTTTTGTATGAGATTATATTTATTTGGCTGATAATCAGAAAACACATGATTATAAATTTATAACAATTTATTTTACCTGAAAAAGAAGAAACTGCAAGTGGCGTTGTCGAAAAATTGTTTAGCATATCATGTAAACGCGTGATTCTCGTGGCATAATTTAAAAAGAAAAGATTCGGCAATAGTATGCTAATTAAGATTGGACTCTTTTCAAAACATAGTCCCTATAGATAGAAAATGATACTACATGAATTTTAATTTTAATAATAGTAATTGATTTATCATAAGAAAGTATAGTGTTTTGTTGTTTTTTGTTTAAAACTATTCTTTCATCTTTGAGTAGTTATGAGATCGCTCCTGTCTGTTGGTTGAGGTAGGTTGATAATGCAAGGAAGTGTGATATCCTTTTACTTTTGTTTCTTGTATTTGTTTGCTGCTTTTCTTCTTTTATAGATTTGGATCAATAGAAAAATTGCTTGAAACATCATAGAGGTTTGTCAGATTCTGATCCACCCAATAACTTTGAAAGACTATTAAAAAAATCATGAAGTTTGGATTCGTTTGCAATTATCTCTCAACGAAAAAATCTAGCATCTTGTTGATAGTTTTCAACCAAACAAAGCTGATTTGTGTATGAATAGGCAACATTCTTCAAGTCATTGGCGATGACGTCCACATATAATTTCCTGACTAGTATATCAAAAACAGTGTCACCGAAAAATTATGTCATGAGATAATTGCGAACAAATTCAAACTAAATTATATTATTCAACTAATTTTTTAAATTGTACTAGAATAGATTAGAACTTGATTAAACTTCTTGGATTTTCGGTAATTTGCCATTTTGTATATTTTTTATGTTGATATTGTTACTTTTTTATTAGTGTTTAGTATAATATATTAAGATGTACATACACTTAGAAATAGACTAAATTTTTATAGACGTACAAAATTGAAAAAAAAAAAACTATTTTTAAGAGAGGAGAAAGTATTAAATTTTAAAAAACGGCCGAAAGAGGAGGTCTAATCCGTCTCCTAACTATGATTAATATATACGCTAACCTAACTATAAACTAATTGTCAACTCAAACAAAACTATAAACTAATTTTTTTGTGGTTTACAGCTATCGCCGGTATCAAGTTTCAACTAAAAACTATCAAGAATCAAGATTAGTCCCACACGTTTCCACCAAGAATTTTAGGTAATTACTCAACATAATTTAATTTATTAGTGTATGTGTATTCAAATGCATTTGCTACTTAATTCTAGCGATTTTATTTTTGCGATAACCTCAACGCGGTATGATTAATTGAATCTGTTATAGTTTGTTTTTATTAGTACTACTCCGTCCACAAAATATAATCTTGGTGATAGATTATATCAACTTTAATAAAATTGATAGAGTAAAAAAGAAATTTAGAGATGAAATTAATTGAATTATTATTAGTGAAAAATGAATCTTATTTTATTCCGGAGAAAATTTTACAATAAATAAATAAACTAATTTTGGCATACAGGTAAAAAATACTCCCTTCGTCTGCGAATAGGAGTCCCGTTTTTTCATTTTAGTCCGTCTGCGAATAGGAGTCCCATTTTACCATTTTAGTCCGTCCGCGAATAAGAGTCCCGGTTCACTTTTACCATAAATGGTAATAGGGTCCTACCTTCCACTAACTCATTTCACTCACATTTCATTTGAAACTAGTAATATATAAAAGTGGGACCCCTAATGGCGGACGGAGAGAGTAACCGTGTTTAATGAAAATAAGTAGAGATAATAAAATAAATAACTGAAAAATAATAAAATAGAAAATATTAAAATGATTAATTTTTGTCAAAAAAAAAAAATATTAACAACAAAACAATTTATTATGGTTTAAAAACGTAAAATCGCCTCATCGTCTATTCAGATATATAAGATCTATAAGTTAGATTGGTTACTATTTTTTACAAATATCCATCCTTGTATAGCAATTTACATGTTTTTTTTCTTGTAAATGAATATATTTAGCAATAATAAAATAGGGTCAATGGGATCTTATCAAATAAGTTGATTAAGATTATGGGTTGACCCAATAAAGCGATTGAGTAAACGTGTTATATTTATAAGGTTCCACATAATAATAGTATTAGATGGGCCACTTTCTTCTTGCGTGGAATATTCTAGTAGAGTCCAATTTCACAAGCCTAAAGTGCAACATTTTTACCGCTATAACTCTCATTCTAGAAAATTTAAAATAGCCAATATATGTGCTCCGCATTTTATCCTTATATTATACTACTACTATATATCTGATATCGAATAATTATTTTGAGATTGTTATCGAAAAATTTATTTGGTTTGTAGCTACAATGAAACCACATTATATGATAATTGTCGGATAATACCTTGATGTGTGCGCTATGTAGTGCTCCTTAGTGATTTTCGTTAGAATATTTAGATTTTTCCATACGCTGATGTCGCTACTAGTTCTATTATATTTGCTTGACATTTTTTCATCTTTTAACATTTCTTTTGTATAAATACTTCATTATTTAATAGGATGCGCTATTGAACAGGATTTTCATAAATATCATCTTGTTAAAAAATTCAACAAATTATAATATCCCAAGTCCCAACTACAAACTTCCAACCTATGTACTATGAGGTCAGTTGCAGGTATATTAATTTTCAGAAATAATAACTTCTACTCTAGAAAATTCATACACAGGGGGAAAATGCAAGAGTCCTTTGACTAATATAGTATTCCAACTAATTATGTCAATAAATATTTCAATTGATACCTTGGACTTTTGATGTGTAATTGAAAGATATGAGACATTGACATAAATATTTGTTGGAATTTGAAATAAGTGGGGTTGTCATTGAAATAAATGCTATACAAAAATCCACAAACAGTTTAAGCAGTAGAGTTTAATGGTAATTGCTGAAAAGTTTGACTTTTGAACGATATTTTTTTGCTAAACGTCGTTTTGCAATTTTGTTTTAAGAGTATCTAAATGTACAATCTTATATTCCAATTTATTATTTAATCCATAATAGTACATGAGTTTAATCAAACTTCAAAATGTATCTTTCATCAAAGTTTGAAGATTTCATCAAACCTTGATAACCCCCAAAATATGTTTAATTCAATACTCCCATCATTACAAAATTCATACTCTCTGGCCACTATCAATAATTTTAGTAAAAGATATGGAGTGCAAGTTTATGAAATTTATCCTAAAATCTGACAAAAGAAATAGTGTTAAAAATTATATTTTAATTTTTATTTACAAATAATATGAGATATTATTTGTTTTCACTATCCAACACTCTCCCTTAAACTCTTCAAGGTGAACCATCGAGGAATTAGACAATTTTTTCTGATTGGGTTGGACCAGAACTTTATTAAACTAACCAAAATTGAAACCCAAATATACAAATGTGTAAGTTATTTTTGTTGTTAATTGTTTTCGACCAGCTATATTGATGAGTCGGTCGTTTTATTTTTGTTTCGACTCAACTATATTGTTAACCTGGTAAATTTCAACCCATCATTCGGCGACCGTTTTGATACCATGTTAGAAGTCCGTGAAATGGTTTCACTTTTCTCTTCCCATAGAATTTTTTTACTTGTTAACGTTATAATAAAGTTATACTAACGAATCAAAATGAATAAAAGATACTTACAGTACTAGTATTGATTATACTCAGAGCATTTGTGTGTTCAAATTCCTTTCATTTGTGTGAAATAATAACTGGAAATAGAGAATTGGGTACACACGATTAAAACTTGATCTAGAAATACTTTTAGTGATTAATAAACATCAATCGAAGACCTTACATGAAAAAAGCAAAACAAAAGAAAAAACTTGAGTTCTCGTACATATTTTTGTCTCACGTAATGTAGTTGGAAACAGCTGCATTTTCATCAAAAAGTTATCACAAATAGTGAAAAAGGTAACAAAGACAAGGGGTCGTTAATGAGGTGTTTGGCTTTATATTTTTTGGATTGATTCAAATCTTTTTGAATACTTGATTCCACTAGTTTGGTATAAATTGACTGTGACAAAAGCATGGATAAGATGCCAAGGCCATGGATTGTCAATTCATGAATTATATAAAAATATTTCTCACGTTTAGTTGAAATCGATTCTAGAAACTATTATAGTTGGATAAGTATGTCATAATAAAATACTTTAACATCGTACTCCAAATTTTACAAGAATATATGTTTCCCTATTCATTATGAGAACTAATCGGAGCCATGCAATTGAAATCGATGTGATTGGATGTACTAAAGAACTTGATCGCTAGGATAAGATAACAGTGCAGTGTGGCGATCGTCGCTAGCAATGGATGATAAAAAATTTAATTAAAGTGTACCTCAATCTCGAAGGATTGTGAAAGAGCTGCCGCTTCGTGAGATCGGGGACATCTCCAAACACAGTTTTATGTTATGGAGTTCTCAAATTTTCATGGGCTAACGGTCGGATCAGAAAGACTTATGAATAAAAATTAAAATGTAAAAGAACACACAATCTGGGACTAGCCCAAGCCAGGCCCAATTATACGTTATGGGTTGGGCTGCTAACAGAAATGCTCTTAATTGGGCATTTAATCTCTCGGAAAACCTTTTAATCTAACGATATGTGGGCCACTTATTTTAAAATTTTGATAAAACTCAAATTAGACCATGATCAATTCTGTATTTTTTCTTGTCACACTATTCAGTTTTTTAAAAATACTGTATTGACTAAAGGGGAATAATTTTACAATAAAACTATGCAGCAACAGGATTGGGACACAAAATTATTTTAATAATATACATATAATAATAGATAAATATATTTAATTTTTAAATACATTTGCATACTTATCATTCTCCCCATTTTTTTTATAAAATTATTAATTTATTTTAGGTAAACTAATTTTATTAAATCAATATTAAGTTTATTGATTTTGCTTGCGGGCCACATTACGGCTGTTAAACTAGCTCATATATTTATTCATATAATTAGAAGTCATGACAATTGTTTTGGACAAATTGTAAATAGAAAAGTTACTAAACTTTTACTTTTATAATGATAGGTTGCCCTCATATCAAAAGAAGTGCAATTGTTATAATCCATTCGAATGTTACATCTCAATAATCTCACACTCCCACTTGCTATAATAATTAGTATTGGAACTAGGTTTTCTACACTAAAAAATTCCCAACTTGAAAAAAATAAAAATATAATGTTAGAACTACTACAACGTTGTCTTTTGTTACAAATCTATGAGAAAACCATGTTACCTATGACAAATCACAAGTATTAATTCACAAATCAAATTAACCACCCTCCATTATTTAACACTAAATCCCAACTAAAATAAGAAGAAGTTGCAAATTTTTAATAAAAGATTCTACAAACCAAAAGTAGCATAATTGTGATGAGTAAGAAACAATGTTCCCTTCCCTTGAAAACATTCCAACATTAAGTAGCTCTGTTTTCTTGCATTTGGCTCTGCCTCCGCGCCAGCTATGTTTCTCCTCATCTTCTCCCTTCTTTTAGCCTCTCCGGCCGCCGCCGCGGCCGACAATGCCGCGGGGCCGAAGAGCATATTCCTCCTCGCCGGCCAGAGCAACATGTCCGGCCGCGGCGGCGTCATCAACGACACGTGGGACGGCGTCGTGCCGTCCCAGTGCCGCCCCGACCCGATGATCCTCCGCCTCAACGCGGCTCTCGCGTGGGAGGAGGCCCGGGAGGCCCTCCACCGGGACATCGACGCCGAGAAGACCTGCGGCGTCGGCCCCGGGATGCCGTTCGCGCACTTGGCGCGGCGGAGGGATCCCGGGATCGGGGTCATCGGGTTGGTCCCCTGTGCCATTGGAGGGACCAACATTAGCGAGTGGAGGCGCGGCGGCCGCCTCTACGGCCAGTTGATGGCCCGGGCCCAGGCCGCCGTGCTAGGCGGCGGAGGGCTGATTCGGGCGGTTTTATGGTACCAAGGCGAGTCCGACACCACAAGTCACGAGGATGCTAGGTTGTATAAGAGGAGATTGGAGAGGCTTTTTACCGATATCCGGTCGGATTTGCTTTCACCGGTGCTTCCGGTGATCCAGGTACGACAGTCGGGAATTTACCCGTCTCGTTATTTCGGTTCGATGTAGTAAATTTATATGTATGGGTAATTAGTTTAATTTTGTCTAGTTATTTCGGTTCGATTCGGTTCAGTTGAGTAAATTTATATGTATGGGTAATTAATGTAATTTGTACCCTTTTAATGATTAGTGTAGGTGGCGCTAGCATCGGGGTCCGGACCCTATGTCGATGTGATAAGAAAAGCTCAGCTCGAACTCGAACTCCCAAACTTGAGATGTGTAGATGCCAAGGGATTGGATCTCGAGCCGGACGGGCTCCATCTCTCGACCAGAGCCCAAGTCCGGCTTGGGCATATGCTCGCCGACGCCTTCCTCGGGATTACGGCTCCTCTACCCGTTCAAAGCAGTGGTGCTCACCGGAGGTGCAACAATTTTTTCCTTGACCTCTTTCTTAGATGGATTAGGTAGACATTTTTATCAAGAATAATTATTATTCAAACTAAATTGTATTTTAAGTTTTCAACTTCATTTCATCATACATATCAATAAAATACGAATTCTTTTTTTATCTATGAGGCGTTGCAGGTGGTTGGGTAAGTTTCACCATCAGTGTAATTGTGGTTGTACTATTGTAGTCAAGAATTGGTATTGAATTCACAATACAAAACGTTGGGTTGTCATTTTCTTTAATCCAACTTAGATGTCTAAGTATGGACTGGAAATATAATTAAATTTGGAAATTGTAAAAGAAAAGTTGTAAACCAAAAGTAATTGCTAAAGGACTAAAGTGTAATGAAAGAAAGAATAAGAAGCCTTGACAGATAAGCAAAGCTACACTCCACTATTAGTAGTTCGAATTGGATTTATATCTGTCTTAAATTTTCATGGTCTCACTATATAGAATATTTATTGAGCTCAGTTCAATAATTCTTAGATTCAAAATTGGTCAACTTGAATGATGATTTCCATTGTAGATATTTATTTATTACTATAAAATGACAAACTTTGTCCATCACAGATGTCTGGAAATTGTCGGGGTTGGCTGGAAACATATGGGGATTGTTATTTTGAATCTAAAATAAAACACAAATTATTATCAATAAAACTATACAGCCACATTATAACTTGCTACATAAATTTAAAATTCTAAATAATATTTAAATAATTTTGCATGCTTACTTTAATAATAAGGTATGTTTTCTTCACTGACAATACTATAATTACGTTTTCTTTCTATCTCTCTTTTACTTTAATAATTATGCATTAATTTTGTGTCATTTTAAATATTCACAATTTTATGAGACGGAGGGAGTATAAAGATTGTTATACTCTATTTTTTGCAAGATAGTTGACGTCAATAAATATATCACATTATGGAGAAAACTAAAAGTTGTTTCATTAAACATTATTTACTACTCTCTCCGTCCCATTAAAAATGAAACGTTTTCCTTTTTTGTTCGTCCCATTAAAAATGAAACGTTTCCTAAAATGGAAATAACTCTATCTCTATTTTTTCATCTCTCTTACTTTACTCTCTCTTCTTTCACTCACAAAACAACACTGCATAAAATCCCGTGCCGATTTCCAAATGTTTCATTTTAAGTGGGACGGAGGGAGTATAATTTGGATAGATTTGAATAAAAGTATAAAAGTGTGATACATTCCATTTATCCTTTGTAACTATAACACTTTTAAATTAGTCTCATTAAGGATAAGATAAGTAAAATAATGAATTCAAGAAATATTAATAAGAGAAAAAATAGAGAATATTACAATTATTGATTAATATACTATAAATGAAAAAATAAAATGCTAGTAATGATCTGTATTCAATTTAAAAGACTTAAATTAATGTTGGAACTTTTATATTAATGTTGAAACTTAAAATAAAGCTACAGTTAAATTTCAAAATAAGACTTAAATTATCATATACGGAGTAGAATATAAGCTGAAAATGATTTAATCAACAATTAAAAAAGAAAAAGGAAGGCCCATTCGCAGAGTCCATTTAGTTACGAAAAAGATCAGTTCTCTTTCTGAGAATAACAGCGCCGGTGAAAGTTCGGGTACCCGCGGGTACCCGAACCCGAAATCTCAAAAATATCATACCCAATACTCGATCCGTATATGAATTCGGGTACCTTAATACCCGATGCGGGTACTCGAACCCAACTAATCGGGTACCCATAAATCCGGAATTATTATATTTAAAATTTATTCTTTTATATAAATTAAATTGTGATGAGAATAGAAATTATTAAAAATCACACAATACTTATACTATTTATTGACTATAATTCTATATTATATAAAATAGACCTTAGACAAATAGACACTACTTAATTTTAAAATAAACTTTTTTTGGTATAAATTGAAATATAAAAGGGATTATAAAAGAGATTAAAATAACTTTTTAAGACATTAAATGAACATGTAAATAAAATGGAGAAATAACTAATTAACTATATATTTCCAAAAGATAATAAGTAAGAACATAAATAATGCAACATGAACCAAACATGAATGTAAAAAAGAGAGCAAACGGCAAAAAGAGAGCAGCAGCAGCGGCGTGAAGGAAACTTGAAAAAGTGAGGCATACGAAAAATTTATAAATCTACATGTGATTAAATAAAGTAACCCTAGATTTACCTTACGGGTCATAGGCCCTATACTAAATAAAAATATTTATCACAAATACATAATTAATCAGGTTTAATCGGGTATTAGTCGGGTACCCTAATACGGGTTTCGGGTATCCTAAACCCGAAAAATCCTAACATTAACTACCCAAACCCGTATTCGAATCCATTATTTCGGGTTTCGGATACCCATAACCCGTCGGGTATTGGAACTGGGTCGGGAATACCCGAAACCCGCGGATTAAATTTTCAGGCCTAAGCGCCGCCGCCCGCCTGGTTCTGGATATAGAGGATGGGGCAGAGACGTGAAGGCGGTGGGGTCGGCAGCTGACGGAGGGCATTTCCGGCCACTATCTGGCGCTGACGGTGGGGTCGACCGACCCCGCACGACCCCACCTAGATCCGCCGCTGATTACGTGCTACTTCCGTCCCCCAAATTTTGACACAGTTTACTATTTCGGTCCGTCCCTGAAATTTGACACACTTCACTTTTTACCATTTTTTGTAGTGAACCTCATATTCCACTAACTCATTCTTACTCACATTTTATTATAAAACTAATACTTTAAAAGTATGACCCACATCCCACCAACTTTTTCAACTCACTTTCCATTACATTTTTTAAAACTCGTGCCGGGTCAAAATGTGTCAAAATTTGAGGGATGGAGATCGTAACAAAATTCGGCATGAGGTCATTTCGAGGGTCCATGAAAAATTGTACTACTAACTTGCAAAATGAATATAAGTAAAATTTATTTTATTACCATAACTTGTTATAAAGTAAACACAGGGAGAAATATATTTTAGAATTTGGAAAGTCTTATCATGCTATGGTAAAATAAGTTTAATTGCTTGTAAATATATAAATTATTTCAAAGGTTATTAACTAATACTATTATTTTAAAAACAATACATGAGACTTTAAATTTTCTTTGGAATTTGACATGGTCCAAACTTCGTAAGGCCAACAACTCGATTCTCCAGAATTTGATGTCAAATGAAAAGGTATTGTTAGATTGATCCAATATCTAAGCAATATGTATTTTAATTAACGAAGGCTTAAGCAACTAATTCAAAATAAAATCACGACATTAAAATTTGACTCGTCTTAAAACTCTCTTAAACGCTCACCACTTTGTGCTCAAAATACCAAGAGAAAAGGATATGGTTGTTACAAGAGAAATTATGGTGAATAATCCAAACCTTTCATATATACGTGCTATATATAAATAGTGTTCGACAAAAATTTATCGTACATTTAAATATGCGATGAAATACATGTGTCTCGTGTTGGAACCACTAAAATAGGAGAATGAAAATAATTGCAAACTACTATTGTATACAATGGAGAAATATTCCAATTACTTCTCATTCCAAACCATCCAAGCATTCTTAAAAAGAGGCCAAAAAATAAAACTACAAGCTTAAGCCTCCTTTTCTCAATCTTGTTGCATTTTGTTCCGACCAAAATATGAATCCCATTGGTTGGTTAACCATTTTGTGTTGCTCAACATTTGTGACATGCCTTGACCAACCCCAAAACGTGTTCATATTGGCCGGACAAAGCAACATGGCCGGACGAGGCGGCCTTATAAATGGCGCGTGGGACCAAAAAGTCCCTGCAGAGTGCCAGCCCAGTCCGAAGATCCTAAGGTTCAATGGCAAGCTTGCGTGGGAGGAGGCCCACGACCCTCTCCACGTGGACATTGACCATAAGGTCTCTGGCATTGGGCCAGGGATGTCCTTTGCCAACACATTGTTGGCAAAGGACCCCACCATCGGAGTGATTGGTTTGGTCCCATGCGCAGTTGGAGGAACCAAAATAGGGGAGTGGGAGAAAGGGATGAAGTTGTACAACGACATGATCGATCGGACCAAGGCCTCCCTCAAGGACGGAGGGGCTCTCCGGGCTCTCCTATGGTACCAAGGGGAATCCGACACGAAGTTTTTGCAAGATACTGAGTCGTACAAGGCCAAGTTTGAAAAGTTTATTGCTGACGTGCGTGCTGATTTGCAAATGCCCACATTGCCTGTTGTCCAGGTACAATAAAATAATTGTAATTGTTAACGTTTAATGGCGGACAGAGGGAATCTTAGGCTTTTTTATGTTGTTAACGTTGTAGGTATTAGTGACATCTGGCGATGGTAAGTTCGTAGAAGAAATGAGAGCAAATCAGCAAGCGATCAAAGTTGCCAACTTGAAGCAAGTGGATTCGAAGGGGCTTGAGCTCATATTCGACAACGTGCATCTCTCGACCGTGGGGGCGATCAAGCTTGGGCAGATGTTGGCCGACGCCTTCCTCCAATTTTAGTCAATCGAGCCGCCTCGTCCATTGATGGTTTGGAACTATATATATAATTGAACGTGATGCATATGATGTATACGTTGAATTTTTGCAATAAAACATGTTCATCAATTATCAATATACTAACATAACTCATGCCTTATGTCACGATTGGATTTGAGTCCTAAGTTTTATGATCTCCAATATGATAAATTCAAAATTTAAGCTACAATCAATAAGACATTAATATGCTTTTAATGACTGTCATCGCATTTATCACTAGTTTCTATAACTAATCCTCTAATTATTTCTCTGGTAATCATCTTTATCTCTTGCTATTCCTACTCACATTCCGCAACTACATTTGGCGACACCAGTAACAATTGCAAGAAATATTTCATAATTACAAACAGTGTTTTAGACTCACAATGTAAAATTTTTGGCTTCGTCGCTGACTACAACAACAAAAACTTCCATAAATAGTGACAAATTGAAGTGTATGAAAATCGATGAAGCATGTTTAGTAGTAAAGATTAAATTGATCCAAAATTATACTCAATATTGAATTGGCGTGAGATTAATGTTATTCTTTCAAACTAACACCATTTTATAAAAACTAAAACTTATATAATCCACAATATTGCCGTTTGCTCGATCATGTAGGGATCAGACCACTTGGGATTCGCTAATTACCGGGACCTCTTTTATTGATTGATTCTGAGATGGCTAATCTCAGAGGTACAAGCCAAATACAACCGTGGTATCTTGATTACACACTAAGTACAATGTTACAAGCAGAAAACCCTAGACTACGCTTCAGAACTCCTTGGTTCTTGAGAGTCCATCTTTTCTGGTTGCACCTGCACACTTCGTAGCTGAATTAGTCACACAAGAAAGTTGATCCCGAAGGATCTAAACACAAAAGAGACTAAGTCAGAGAATCGGGCCACGAGTGGCTTAGGTCACAGCAGTGACTGCACTAGGCCTCAGACCTCCCCAATCCTCACAACAAGTCACAAAGGAGAGCACCGTTGAACGAATCCAAACCAGAGATTAGTGGAACCCTAGATCTCACCGGTCAACGTACACCACGGCCGTCTCACACGTGGACTTACCCACACAACTCCAGAACACGGCCAAGAACACAGATCCCTTACCACACACTCCAAGCACTTCGGGATTGGTCACTGACTGAAGACCAAACCATAGAAAGAGAAGGAAACCGAAGAAGTTGCCTAACACTCAATCTACACGGGTAAAACTCTTAGGAACTGAGAATCATCGGTGGAACAGAAAGCTCGAAAGAAAAAACCCGGCTAGGTTCGCCGGAATCTTAGAGAGAAGGAAGAGAGAGGAGGCGGTTTCTGGAGGCAAGAGAGAGAGAGAAGCAAATCGAATGAGAGAAGTCTAACAGGCTTCTCTCACTTAACAAACACAACACTCATCCAACGGCTGAGAGCCACAATCCGCGTGGAGTTGCCAGGTGTCACACATCCAGCCGCTCTGGATAAGTAAACGGGCCAGGCTCGATTTAGGCCAACAATTAATCACATGGGCTCAGCATGGACCAGCCCAATCAATTAATAAAGGAAGCCCAAAGCAAGGAGTCCAATATTCAACATTCTCCACCTTTGGACTACTTCTGGAGAAACAGGGGAGAGCCTTGGTCTACTGCTGCTTCGTCATTGCCTACAAGGCATTCCTATCACCAATGAACACAAGTTCAGTAGATAGAAGATGCCAGGTTGCATAACAAAACACCAGATGGTACCCCAATTAGTTTTGTAGGACTTAAACTGCCTTGTGACTTCACAGAGTCAACAAGGTCTTTCCCCGGGACATGCAATGCACATGCTCAACCAAAATCAAAGTGCAATTTTTTGATGCATGACAACAACTTGTCCACAGAAAGACATTTGGTACCCATATCAGCAGGGTTATGATCAGTATTCACTTTTTGTAAAAGAACTTCACCTTTTTCCACAACATCTCTAATAAAATGGAACCTAACATCTATATGCTTAGTTCTATCATGGAAAACAGGATTTTTACAAAGTTGAATGCAGACTGACTATCAGAGTACAACACAGGAGCAGACTTAATAAACTTGAGTTCAGAAAGAACTCCCTTTAACCAGATTGCCTCCTTCATAGCCTCTGTAATGGCTATATACTCTGATTCTGTTGTAGACAGAGCTACAATGTGTTAGAGTTGTGATTTCCAACTAACACAAGACCTGCAAACCTGAAACACATAGGAAGTTGTGGACTTCCTCTTGTCCTTATCATTTGCATAGTTAGAATCAACAAAGCCACACAACTCAACACCTTGATCATGCTTAGAAAAACACAAACCATACTTAGAAGTATTTTTCAGATATCTAAGCAACCACTTAAGAGCTTCCCAATGCACTGGACCAGGGTTAGACATGTATCTACTTAAGCAAGAAACAACATAGGCAATATCAGGCCTAGTGCTAACCATAAGATACATCACAGAGCCAATAGCATTAGAATAAGGGACCTTTTGCATAGCTTTAACCTCAGATTCAGTTGTAGGACAAAGGTCCTTACTTAGCATAAAGTGAGCAGCTAAAAGAACAGAAGCAATTTTAGCACCAAGCATATTAAACTTTTCAAGAATTTTTTGCACATAAGGTTCCTGATGAAGGACCAGAGAAGAGGACTTCCTATCCCTAAGGATATTGATCCCCAAAATCTTTTTAGCATCACCAAGATCTTTCATGTCAAAATTTTCACATAAGGCACTTTGCACATGTTTAATAGACTTAATGTAAGGACCCATAATCAACATATCATCCACATACAAGCAGGCATCAAAGGTACTCCTAATGAAACCTAACTTCTGCATGCATGTATTAAACTTAATATTCCACTGCCTAGGAGACTGTTTAAGACCATACAGAGCCTTTTTAAGCAAACACACATGATTGGGAAAGTTTGGATCCACAAAACCCTCTGGTTGTTTCATGTATATGGGTTTATCCAAGTCACCATGAAGAAAAGCAGTTTTGACATCCATTTGCTTTAATTCCCAATTAAAATGAGCACATAAGGCAAGCATCACTCTTACAGTAGTAAACTTAACCACAGGAGCAAAAATTTCTGTATAATCAATCCCTTCTTGCTGAGTAAAACCTTTGGCAACCAACCTAGCCTTGTACCTCAACCCCTCAATCTCATCTTTCAATTTAAACAGCCACCTGCAATCAACTACAGAGGCACCAGGGGGCAAAGGCACAAGGATCCAAGTATTATTGACAAATAGAGAGTGGATTTCCTCTTGCATAGCTTTAAACCACAAATCCCAGAACTTGGACTTTTGAGCCTGCTTAAAGGTTTGAGGCTCATTTCCATCAGATTCAAACACATTAAAAGCTAGGGCAACCAAATTTACAAAAGAACCAAATCTATCAGGGGGTTTACCAACCCTTCTAGCTCTATCCCTAGTTAACTGATAATTGTGTAAATCTGGATTATTATTGGGTTGTGGCTCACCATCAAAAACATTTTCAGGGTCAGGGTCTTGGTTTTCTAGAGGCTCAGGGGGTATAGGATCTGGGTTGATAGGGGAAGAGTTCCACACCTGCTCCACCTCAGTGGAAGCATCACTGCCCTGGGACTCCACCTCACTTGAGGACCTCTCCTCAGATTGCTCCACCTCACTAAGAGGTTCACCATCTGAGGATGGAGAAGCAGGGGACCTGGGGACAACACAGGGGAAGTCATCTTCATTGAAGACAACATCCCTACTGACAACAACCTTGAAACCAGGTTCATCCCTAACCCACACCCTATAACCCTTAACACCATCAGGATAGCCAACAAAAACACCCTTTCTTGACCTTGGGTCTAACTTGTCAGTTTTTGAATGAATAAAAGCACTACACCCAAACACCCTTAGGTGTGACAGATTGGGTTTTCTACCAGTAAAAACATGCTCAGGGCATCTGCCCTTAAGAGGAACAGAAGGGGATCTATTTATCAAATAACAAGCAGTGTAAAGAGCTTCACCCCAAAACTTTTTGGACAACCCACTTTTGGACAGGAGACACCTAACCTTTTCAAGTAAAGTCCTATTCATCCTCTCAGCAACGCCATTTTGCTGAGGGGTGTAAGGGGTAGTTTTATGTCTCCTAATCCCAGTTTTTTGACACAAAGAATCCATTTGAGCATTGCAAAACTCAAGGCCATTATCTGTCCTAATGGTCTTGATACATTTTCCAGTTTGATTTTCAATTAAAACTCTCCAATTTGAAAAGGTTTGAAAAACATCAGACTTATGTTTTAAAAGAAAACACCAAACTTTCCTTGAAAAATCATCCACAATGGATAAGAAATACACAGGTCCAGAGTGGGTAGTAACTGAGGCAGGGCCCCAAACATCCATATGCAAGTACTCTAAGACAGCTTGACTAACATTTTCAGTCACAGGGGTGGGAAAAGACACCCTGTGCTGTTTTCCCATCACACAAGTTTCACAAAAGGGGAGCTTATTTTTGAAATCCAACTCACTCAAAATATCAGAATTTTTCAAAAGTTTTAACCCCTTCTGACTCATGTGCCCAAGTCTATTATGCCACAGTAAAGCCTTATCCATTTTACCCAAATTTACACTATGATCATAACTAGTTAGAGGCTTAGCAGTACACACATACAGATTACACTTCTTCACAGCTTTAAGCAGGCATAGCACACCCTTACAGATCTTCATAATACCCTGCCCCCACTTACCCTCAAAACCCTCAGATTCAAGACAAGAGCAAGACAACAGATTATAGCTCAGATCAGGCACATATCTCACATTTTTCAAAGGCAGCAAGTATCCATTCTCAAACTTTAAAAGCACAGTACCAATGCCAAGAATCTTACACTTCTTGTCATTAGCCATAGACACAAAAGCATTTTCCACAGGTTTGAGAGAAGTAAAAGCATCTTTGAAAGGACATATGTGAAAAGTGCATCCAGAATCAATTAGCCAGTCATTCTTGGTGAAGAAACACTCAGAGGCAGAGTTTACAGAAAAAACATCATGGTTCATAAAACAAACACCATCTGCACCATCATCCCTGGCCAGATTTGCAACAGACTCCATCTGGTTATTACCATTTGGATTCTTACCTTTCTTGGGTCTAGTAAATTCTGCCTTGTAATGACCCACTTCCCCACAATTAAAACATTTTCTTTTAAACTTAGGGTCTTTACTTTTAGACCTAGACCTGCCTCTGTTTGACTTCTTACCATTCCCAGAGGAATTACTGCCATCCCCTCTAGATTTAGACCTCCCTCTCACATTCAAAGCCTTAGTTTGAGAAGATTTAGGGTTAAAGTTTTCTTTAAGCTCCAATTCTTTTGACTTTAAAGAACTGATTATTATGTCTAGAGGGGCACTATCCCTTCCATACTTTATAGCTGCCTTAACATCACCATAAGTATCAGGGATAGCATTCATGAGGGCTATGCTGGTATACTCATCAATGGTTTTATCTCCAGACCTTTTGATGTCCTGGACCAATTTTTGAAAAGTATCAATATTATCATCTATGTCCTTTGAAAGATCCAATTTAAATTTAAAAAGCTTTTCCAGGAGATACATCCTGGAGGACATAGAAGTTTCAGTATAAAGGGTATCCAGCTTAGCCCACATCTCACTGGCACATTCAATAGCCCCAACCTTTCTAATCACAGAGTCAGAGAGGTTGAGGATAATTGAAGACCTAGCTAACTCATTCATTTCAGCCTTTTTCTCAGCAGACATATTTTCAGGAAGGACCCCTTCAATGGCTTTAAAAACCTTTTGCTGAATCAGAACACATTTTACCTTTTGTTTCCATATAACAAAATCATTTTTTCCATTGAAGGGGACAATGCCAACTGGCTGGGTCATTTTGAGAAAGATTTTTACACACACAAAAGAACTCAACACACCAAGGGCAAAGCAAGCAACTCTGCTTTCACAGTTAGTGGATTTAAACAAGTAACAGTCAAAGAATCCACTAGGAACAAAGATGCAGAGATTTTTCATGCAGCAATCACAGATGCAGCTAGCAGCAAGCACACACACAGGCAACACAACTCAAGGTGATCCCAGACACACAAAGATCAAGTCTAGGTGAGTTCCTCCCTATCTGTCACGTGTACCCCGGCAGGAGGATTTCCCAGTTCGCAATCACCCAATGTATGGGGGCGCAGGGGGTCACTCAAGGCAGTTAAGGCACAGGGTGGATAGGTAATTTACTCAGGACACAGAAACAGAGCTCTGAGATACACACCTTGAGTAAGAAAAGGAAAAACAAGCAAGCAGCGGAAGAAAAGAAAGCTGTAAGCACCAAGATCATGCAAGAAGATAAGAGCACAGAGCCTAGACCGCGGCCAGCGGTTACTACCAGCAACAAAAGCCCAAGCGTGGGGTTCTAAGAAAGCAGTAAAGAGAGGTTTAGCCAATATACCAGAGCGGTTACCCTTCGTTAAGGTGTAACCGTCTTACCTCAGGGCCTATACCGGAGGCCGAGCTTTACTCTGACGAGCCCACCTCCTTAATTTGCGACCCGGCGCGCCCAAGTGATCCCTCCGTGGCTCTGATACCACTGTAGGGATCAGACCACTTGGGATTCGCTAATTACCGGGACCTCTTTTATTGATTGGTTCTGAGATGGCTAATCTCAGAGGTACAAGCCAAATACAACCGTGGTATCTTGATTACACACTAAGTACAATGTTACAAGCAGAAAATCCTAGACTACGCTTAAGAACTCCTTGGTTCTTGAGAGTCCATCTTTTCTGGTTGCACCTGCACACTTAGTAGCTGAATTAGTTACACAAGAAAGTTGATCCCGAAGGATCTAAACACAAAAGAGACTAAGTCAGAGAATCAGGCCACGAGTGGCTCAGGTCACAGCAGTGACTGCACTAGGCCTCAGACCTCCCCAATCTTCACAGCAAGTCACAAAGGAGAGCACCGTTGCACGAATCCAAACCAGAGATTAGTGGAACCCTAGATCTCACCGGTCAACGTACACCACGGCCGTCTCACACGTGGACTTACCCACACAACTCCAGAACACGGCCAAGAACACAGATCCCTCACCACACACTCCAAGCACTTCGGGATTGGTCACTGACTGAAGACCAAACCCTAGAAAGAGAAGGAAACCGAAGAAGTTGCCTAACACTCAATCTACACCGGTAAAACTCTTAGGAACTGAGAATCATCGGTGGAACAGAAAGCTCGAAGGAGAACTCCGGCTAGGTTCGCCGGAATCTTAGAGAGAAGGAAGAGAGAGGAGGCGGTTTCTGGAGGCAAGAGAGAGAGAGAAGCAAATCGAATGAGAGAAGTCTAACAGGCTTCTCTCACTTAACAAACACAACACTCATCCAACGGCTGAGAGCCACAATCCGCGTGGAGTTGCCAGGTGTCACACATCCAGCCGCTCTGGATAAGTAAACGGGCCAGGCTCGATTTAGGCCAACAATTAATCACATGGGCTCAGCATGGACCAGCCCAATCAATTAATAAAGGAAGCCCAAAGTAAGGAGTCCAATATTCAACAGATCAAATATGGGAGCTAATTCTTTAATAACTTTGTATCGAATTTCATAGATTGGCATTATTAATATCGAGAAAAGGTACGTATATTGAAACTTTAATTAGGTAATCGCCATTTGGACCTTTTAATAATAATTTAATGAAAGTTTAGCTTCACAAAAAGACAAAATGAGAAGGCTTATTTCTAGAAGTCTCTACGTAACAAACATGACTCATCCTATTACGTGTCCAAACTACAAATTTCCTTACCTTAATTTAAGCACCACAATTTTGTACACATATAACACATACACACACATTCAATAAATTGAGGCATCTAAATTCTTACATTAAATCCTAGTTACATAAAATTTGAAGCTGAAGACTCATCTCATGGATACTACTACTACTACTACTAAGGTAAGTGTCTTTTTTTTTTTTTTACATTAGTGTGTGTGTAATTATGGTTTTGCACATGTTTAGGGTAATGAAAGAGTTAACGATGAGGGAGTGGTGGAGAGAAAAGTGGAGACCGTCGACTTCCGGAAGCCGGCGGGAGCGGAGGAGCCACAGCCGGAGAAGGTGGCGGTGACTCATCTCGTTCACGACGACAACAACGGCGGAGCGGCAGCTAAAGTGGCTGAGAAACTGCCAGCTGTCAGTGAGGCCGTCGGTGACACTATTAGCAGGATGCAGTAATTTAAATTAACTACTTATTGAATACTAATTACTATGTTAATTATATGAATGTCTTGTCTTTTGGTGTTTTAATGCTTGATTTTTATTCATCTTGGTATATCTAATTTGGCTTTTAGGAGTATTAGAAAATGAACACTTCAAAGATTCTTATTTGCATATCATAAATGAAAATATAGTTATATAATTTGGATCGACCGGAACTCACACTTATATTATCAAAATATTCATTAACTAATAGGGTCTATTATGAAAAGGAAAATATGCAAGTAAAACATCTATGTCTGATTAAGGCAGGTGGGTACCTCGGGCCCAACTGTGACAAATTGGAGTTGAGCCCATAATATCATAAGTGCAAAACAAAATATGGGCATGGGATATGAAATTCTATTTTTTCTCCCTAATTCTATTTTTTTCAAGTTACCATACATGATATGAAATTCTATTTCGAAGTAAGAAAAACACTCGAATCGACTTTATACCTAGGATATAAAAGCCTATGTGAAATCCGAGCTTCGACCAAACCTGCCACTGTGAAGAAACGGCAGACCTTGCTAGCACACACTGAGGGCAGCTAGTTTGAGCCGTCACCCAACACCCTTTCACCATATTTTCAACATCATCCCTACTAAACCTTCCCCACTCCACTTGTGATCTATTCGAGACCGATTTGTGCATTTCGTTATACTTCAATCCTATATATCTCTTGGCTCCTGGAACCACCAACGATACAGAACATAGCGTTGCAAGGAAGAGGAGCATGAGCGCGGAAGCTACCATCTGTTGATATAACATAGACCCCGAGCTAAGAATCTGAACAATATGAATATACACATTTCCAGCAATAGTGATGACTAGAATGCCTAAAGCCGCCATGGATAGCACAATATCGTTATTCTCCGTGGAGCCCAAAGATGTCATGAAATTATTCATAGCAGTCGCATCAAATAAAGGCTGCTAAGCCTCACGAGTTTATCGTTGGAGGTGAGGTCTAAACTCGTTAGATCCACGGGGAGCTTCATGGCTACAGCTAGAAGTACGAGGGAGAGAAATACTTGCAGGGAAGCCAATACTTTTTGCTTCTGAAGCCAATGCAAGTGTGCAGACGGCAGAAGCTGCTTCAATGTACATGCCTATCCATGGCGTTGTTGCGTTGGGGATGAAGCCATGAGGCCGAGAGCTAACTCTATCGGCGATTTCTATCTGATTTTCTCTCTGTTGTTTGCATGTAGCATGGACTCTTATTTAAATCAACATACTACCTCCGTCACCCAAAATTTGCTACACTTTGACCCGACACGGGTTTTAAGAAATGTAATGGAAAGTGAGTTGAAAAAGTTGGTGGAAGGTGGGTCCTACTTTTAAAGTATTAGTTTTATAATAAAATATGAGTAGGAATGAGTTAATGGAATATGGGGTCCATTACCAAAAATGGTAAAAATGAAGTGTATCAAATTTTCAGGTACGGAGGTTGCAATATTTCAGTATTCCATTTCTTTGGCTTGTTGAGACAAGACTTTGAAATTAATTTTTCAGTGATGTCTTTGTTGCCCTGTTCTTGGTCAAAAATTATTATTTTTTCTTAATTTGATTGATTTTCTATTATGATTAGAAGGAAACTTGCTATGACACGAATGTGGTGGAGTGGAATCATGCACTTTTTTCCAAGTCTTGCAAGTCTCATTGATAGAGACACGTGTGGGGAGTTTTAGCAAGAACGTAATTATGGCTGAAAATTGGAATTGGCAAACAAATTGTGCAGGAAAATGGGCTTTCCTATTGACAGAATTTTGACAATGGGCCCAAAACGAGAATTCTCGGGTACTTTTTTGACAATGGGCCCAACAATAAGACCATTAATTTTTTAACAATGGGCCCAACATATATTATTTTGCAGCTGAAATCTAAAGCACTCGGTAAACAAAAAAAACAGAAGAAAGTTATAACCACGCTTAATAAGAAACATGTTGAGACTAAAAATAGATAAACAACATGAAAATTACTACTACGGGCCCAACATATATTATTTTGCAACTGAAATCTAAAGCACTCGGTAAAAAAAAACAGAAGAAAGTTATAACCACGCTTGATAAGAAACATGTTGAGACTAAACATAGATAAACAACATGAAAATTACTACTACTACTACTACTACGTTGTTGTTGAACTGTCTCTTGATAATGTTGAAGCAGATGCCAAAGGATTTTCAGTATTTAGCTCAATGGACGCCATCCACTCGTCTAATTATAAAAAAATAAGAAATTCTTAAATCTAAATAAAAACACAAATATTAAAGAAAAAATATAAAAGGACACTCTTCACCTTTATTTAATGTTTAATTTAAATGCAATAACTTCCTAATTCGGTTTAAATAAGCAAAAAATAGACTAAAATTAAACTAATGACAAAACCAACTCTTGCACGACCTGACGACCATTTCCCATGCAAACTCTTGGTGGGCTTTAGATGTTAGAACTAAAGTACTCTCACGTGGGCTTTAACAAATCGGCTCAGAAACTATCACGGTATTGGGCCCTTAAGTCCCTGGACCATACGTTATTCAGTAGTATTCCACCTGTCTCCTAAAAATAGAAGTTCTTTCTTTTTTGGTTCGTCCCTAAAATAAAAAAATTTTATATTATGAAATTACATTCTCTCTAATGAGGTGAGACCTATTGTCCACTAATACACTTTTCTTTCCACCTCTCTCTTACTTTATCAATTTTGCATTAAAACTTATGTCATTTCAAATGTTTCCATTTTAGGAGACGGAGGAAGGAGTATTTTATAGTATTAAAAATATGTGAACATAAAATTAGAGACTGATTAGCGATTAGCTGACTAGAATGTAAAATTACACGAAGCAATTCTAAATCGAGTTAGAGTTCACTACTTTGATGTAAAGGAAGAAAGAAAATTATGTTTAAAACAAGCTTCAACTTGCCCACTTGGCTTCAACCTTGTCAGAGACCATGTTGTTGATTGTGTAACACACTGTAACACTCACTAAACCTTCTCCCTTTGACTTAGTCATCGATCTGCATAGGCCATAGGCCATTACCATTGACTTAGTCATCGATCTGCATATTACAATTTTGATTCATAAAACCTTTCAATAGAAAATTTTCCATCATCCATCTTTGTTGTTTCTCCCTTTGTTTCCTTATCTCTAGATATAAATTTTTGACAAATAACATCCACAAATAAGAAAAATAATAAATAATGCCCAAGTGACCAAGTCATGGATCTTTTACTATAGAATTTCTGACAAAATTATTGTAGACTTGACAATTACAATTTGAGAACTATTTATTAGAAAGGAAAAACCCTTAACAAGCATAACCCTAATGAAAACGCGCCAGAAAACGTTAATCTAACTAGAATTCCTAAAAATTCTCTACCTCTATTGCTAACCTCATCAAACTTCATTTGTCCTATAATCCTATTGGTGTTGAATCATATTCATTTTTAGGCCATCTAATTAGAATTGAGGCATTTCATTTTTATAGCAAAATATATTGTTTTTAAGAAAATCTTCACGTCCAATACCAAAATATTTATGACAACGTAAGAGGTGGTTCCAATTACAAAATCTCCGTCAACTACTAGTCAAAGGTCAAGAAACAAATATACGTGGTCCCGGAGGAGAGTCTTCTATCTTCATTCATCCCGACCACCTCGAGTCTACGAAGACCAAACATTTACTAGTCTTTTTTGGTATTGGACTTGGTCGTTTGTAAAGATGATGTAGGAGAAACCCTTTTACATATTTTTTTATTCATACAAAAATTTAAATGAGTGAACTACGAAATTAGTAACTAGAAAATGTGGCTTGCACTTTTTTAGTATCCAACATTTACGAAATCACATTTTCAGTCAAAAAGTTCAATATATTATATTCTAAATTCAGTCCTGATTTTTACTATCTACCATTCAGTTCTTGTGGGGCGTATTTGTACATTTAGCTTTTTGAGGAGGGCACCTAAATTGTGATTTTTGAATGTTTATGTACTTCCGTTGTGATTTTTTAAGGACCAAAAATCTTTGTGATACTATTAATTCTCAAAGTAAATTATTTAAATCTTTGCCGTGCTATTTAAAAATGAACTATTTAAATATTTGTAGTACTATTGAAATTATTGCATTACAATCGTGAAATTAATAGTAGAATTATGTATTTGTAATACTATTAATAGCACGAAAATGGAAATAAATGACAAATTTTCAAGAACGGATGGGTAATATTTAAAGACCAATATCTCATAGTCGTCTCCAAGGTCAAGTAATGAGTTGTTATAAGCCAAGCTTTTTTTTCATGATAATTATACACTTTTCATTCAGCTAATATGTCGCCTCTGCAACTGATCATCTTTATCTTCCTACTTCTCCCACCATCACTACTCTCCACAGCTTTACATGCCAAACCGGGATGCCATGACCGGTGCGGGGATTTACTCATTCCATATCCATTTGGAATTGGAAAAAATTGTAGCCTCAACCCTTATTTTGACATCAACTGCAATAATTCCACAGACCCTCCAAAAGCTTACCTCTCTATATTGAAAAAAGAAGTGATTGAATTCAATGAAACTTACATTCGTCTCAAAAACCCCTACATGATTTCAGCTTGCTATCATCTCTCAACCGACAATAAACATAGTATGACTGTGAACTTGTCGGGAACTCCCTATATTCTTTCTTATGAAAACGTGCTCACTGCTATCGGGTGTGATGATATGCTGCTGCAATCCAACGGAAGTTCCACCCTTGGCGGCTGCTCGGTGTTTTGTGCTAACAAGAGTGATGCCGGCTTCGGAGATTGCAACTTCAATGGTTGTTGCCATCAATATCTCGACGGTAATTGTGTTTAGTTTTGTTTTGATCGCAATCCAAGTGAAAAAAGTAAATATTTTAACATTACAATAACTCGTACTAACAGACTAACAGTCTCTTATAAATTTATGTACAATTAAGGATTAATTGATTGTATTCTCTAATTAATACATGATCTCAATATTTGAAATATTTCAATTCCATCTCAATATTTCAACCTATCATATACTCCCTCCGTCCCATGTTACTTGCACTGTTGCTTTTCGGCTCGTCACAAACTCCTTACACTATTTATAGTTTAAGTTTGAATTAATGCATTTAATTAATATGTTAGTTTAAGTTAAGAGGTCCTTTATTAAGTGATGTCTCATTACACTTAAAATTCTAATTTTATTACACGAAAAAATCAATCGCAAATTTACGGCCTAAAATGAAAAGTGCGAGTAACAAGGGACGGAGGGAGTACATTCTAATCTTATTATTTTGCATGTCCCTACCTACTTTTTTTTTTTTTTTTGTGGTCTCCAAATTCCCTAACTATTTTAGGAGAGGAAGGACGTTTTTTGGAAGCAGAACTGATTGACTTGAGCGGAAGATCACAACGTAAAAAGCTTTTACCGTGCAGCTATGCCTTTATCCAGGAGATGACAGAGAGGAATGAAACTGTATTCACATATCCTTTGTACTATCTGAATAACTCAACAGCATTGTTAAATGATGACTGGGCATCAGCATCAAGGCCACCAGTAGTGCGCTTGGACTGGACCGTTGGGGCTGAGAACTGCAGTCGAGCTACGAATTCCAGCACTTACGCATGCCTAGACGAAAGGAGTGTTTGTGTTGATTATAACGATTATGATACAGGATACACATGTAGCTGCGTGCAAGGGTTTGAGGGAAATCCTTACCTACGTGGAGGATGCCAAAGTTGGTTTTTTTTTTTCTCCCTAATTCTATTTTTTTCAAGTTTCCATACATGATATAAATGAAGTTAATTTCTAGTATATACGACGTTTTATGAAAACATGCATTCGCTATCTCATTTGCTACTCTGCCAGCAATAATTCCCTCTTCAAGTTCAATTGCCAAACGTGGATGCATGGATCAATGTGGAAAAGTATCGATTCCATTTCCATTTGGTGTGGGTCCAAATTGCTTCTTGGAGCCATCTTTTGAAGTTGTTTGCAACAAGGACACCCACCCTGCCACACCCTTCCTCCATCTTTTGAACGCTGAAATCGTTGAGCTGAACTCATCAAAAATTATTGTCAACTACATGAACATATCTTCAAATTGCTACAATAGGTCAGGCTATCAAGTTGGGTGGAGCTTGACAATTGACTTGTTGAAAACGCCATATAGTTTATCAGATGACAACTGGATCACCACCATTGGCTGCAATGTTATGCTTAACGGGGTTATTGGAGAAGACAAAAGAAGTTCTATTCAAAGCAGTTGCACAGCCATTTGCTCCGACAGTCTTGAGATCTATGATGATGGTGGAACTTACGCAGATTGCGGCTATGGACCAACATCTTATGCAGATGATGGTTGTTGCAGGGTACCAATTCCAAGAGGTAATAATAAGTTGATGCTTCATTTCTATAAAAAGAATTCAATAGATATTATGGGTAAAGCATTTCTTGTTTGACACAAAATCTTACGTAGTGTTCTTTTAGAAAGAAAATAAAGTTTGAGATATAATAAAGCATATATATAAGGATATTTTTCATTTTAGAAATTGTGTGGGATGTCCAAAACAAGAACACAAGTTACTTTAAGTGGCTTCTTATTACACCGTACATTCTCTACAACACATTCTCTAAGGGTCTGATAAGCTCAAGATATAGTTTTAAAATCTAGTACTCCCTCCGTTCCCTCATAGTTGAGGCAGAACTTTTCAGCACGGAGTTTAAGAAATGAATGTTGAGTGTGTTAAATAAATAGATAAAAAAGTAAGAAAGAAAAAAAAGATAGAGAGAATAAAGTAAAAAGTGAATGAAGAAGAGATAGTAAAGTAAGAGAGAGTAAAGTAAGAAAGAGGAAAAAATTATTCCCTTCGTTTCTCCATAGTTGAGTCATTTTACCATTTTGGGAATTTTCTTCATAGTTGAGTCATTTCCATATTTGGTAACTTTTTTCTCTTTCTTACTTTACTCTCTCTTACTTTATTCTCTCTATTTTATTTACTTTATACTTTATTTTCTCTACCTTTTCATCTCTCTTACTTTTTTATCTATTTATTTAACACACCCAACATTCATTTCTAAAACTCCGTGCTCAAAAGTTCCGCCTCAACTATAGCGAAACGGAGGGAGTACTATATATGGAAATGACTCAACTATGAAAGAACGGATGGAGTACTATATGTTATCTTAACTAGAACATGTTGCAGTTATGAGTGAAATATGTGTTGGATCATTTGCAGGTATAACTTACCTTGAATCAAATTTGACTCATCTCAGTGAACTGCCGACAAGTGCTAATATTTATTGCAGTTACGCCTTCACAAAATACGCTAAAAAAATGATTCATAATGGTCGTTATTATGAACATATTGAGGAATTTTTGCTTACGAATAACTCAGACATGATCCCACTAATCAATGCTCACCCGATTGCGAGCATGGCATTGGATTGGAGGATCGAAAGGATGAATTGCAAAGAAGCACGGCAGGATCTCGCTAACTTCATATGCAGAGATAATAGTGATTGTGTTGATTTTGATGCTACGCTTGGAGGGTACCTCTGCAATTGCTCCAAAGGATACACAGGCAATCCCTACCTCAGTCCAGGGTGCCAAGGTTCAATCTTTTGCCTCGTTATGCTATATATAATGATTTGTGTGTCAATTCCCCTACAGATATATGCTTTGTCAAATTACAACTTGTGATTATGTATCAAGCAGATATTGATGAATGCAAGGATAATTCAACTAATACATGCGTCTCAAATTCAATTTGCGAAAATGTTCCGGGGACATTTCACTGCTTGTGTCCGAAAGGTTATATTGGTGATGGGAAAAAGGATGGCACCAGTTGCATTCCGCAGCCGCCTTCCAAAACCAAGATCAATATCTTGATAGGTAACAATATAATGTTCCAACTCAAATATCAATTAGATATGCTGCTCAGATATGCTGCTGCTCACTGAGTTTTACTTATTTCTAAAATTTGTTAATTTTCTCACTCTTAAGTATGCTTGTAGGTATAGGCTCTGGATTGGGGTTTCTTCTTCTAGTTTCAGTGCTCTTTTGGTTGTATAAGTTGTTGCGAAAGAGAAAGGAAAGAATGGTAAAAGATAAATTCTTCAAGCGAAATGGTGGTCTTCTCTTGCAACAACAGACCAATGAAGGTGCACTTGGAAAAACAAAAGTTTTCCCTGCAAAAGAGTTGGAGGTGGCTACGGATAACTTTAATGGGAGCAGAATTATTGGACAAGGAGGGCAAGGCACTGTCTACAAAGGAATGTTATATGATGGTAAGATTGTTGCGATAAAAAAATCAAAGTTGGTCGAGGTGAATCAGTTGGAACAGTTTATAAATGAAGTGGTCATACTATCACAAATCAATCACAGGAATGTGGTCAAACTATTGGGGTGTTGTTTGGAGACTGAGGTTCCTCTTCTTGTGTATGAATTCATGCCAAACGGGACACTTTTTGATCTAATTCATGATCCAAGTAGTGAATTTCCATGTACATGGAACACGCGGTTGAAAATCGCAGCAGACATAGCAGGAGCAGTAGCGTACTTGCACTCTGCTTCTTCTGTGCCTATCTATCACAGGGATATTAAGTCTAGTAATATCCTCCTTGATGAAAAGTATGTTGTCAAAGTATCAGATTTTGGAACATCGAGGTCTGTTGCTACAGATCAGACTCACATAACTACTCTGGTTAAAGGGACGTTTGGATATCTAGATCCAGAATATTTTCGGTCGAGTCAATTCACAGAGAAGAGCGATGTTTATAGTTTTGGAGTAGTTCTAGTTGAGCTTCTTACAGGGCAAAGGCCAATATCTCTTGATAAAACAGAAGAGGAAAGAGGCCTAGCGACTCGGTTCCTTGTATGCATGGAAGAAGAATGTATGGATACGATTTTAGATCCGCAGGTTTGGGAGCACGGAAGAAAGGAAGAGGTGACCCTAGTTGCAAAGCTGGCACAAAGATGTTTACACTCGAAAGGGAGAATGAGACCAACTATGAAAGAAGTTGCCACTGAATTGGAAAGTTTTAGGATGTCTGAAATGTCGAGTGGTGTTAATGTTGTATCAGAAGATGTGAGATCTTTGGAAGATATGTCTGCGATGATTTCAGACACTGAGTACACATGGACCTACAGTTATAAGAGTGCTTTCACATCATCATCAGACACACATCCGTTAGTGTTATCTGACAGTGCATCATAATATAGACGCATTTGTAGTAGACTCAAATAAGATGATCAAGACTTGGTTCTATGCAATCTTTGAGATTATTTACAATTGTTTTTAAGTTTTTTTTATCAAATGTTGTGGATCTTTTAGATTTGTGGTTTGTTCCTAGGGTATTTAGTTACTTAATTTTTTGTTATTGTGTTGAATCGATGTTTAGAGCATGTTTTTCTATTACGATTTAATTTTTTATCTCGATTTAATTTTTATACTCCCTCCGTCCCAGTTTTGGAGTCACATTTTGCCATAAAAGTTCGTCCCAGTTTTAGAGTCACATTTAGAATTTTCCAAATAAGATGATCAAGACTTGGTTCTATGCAATCTTTGAGATTGAAGATTGGAATATTTACAATTGTTTTTAAGTTTTTTTTTTTATCAAATGTTGTGGATCTTTTAGATTTGTGGTTTGTTCCTTGGGTATTTAGTTACTTGATTTTTTGTTATTGTGTTGAATCGATGTTTAGAGCATGTTTTTGTATTACGATTTAATTTTTTATCTCGATTTAATTTTTATACTCCTTTCGTCCCAGTTTTGGAGTCACATTTTGCCATAAAAGTTCGTCCTAGTTTTAAAGTCACATTTAGAATTTTCCATATTTGGTCATACAATTTTACCCCATTGGTCATCAAAATTACATCAAAATGTCATTATCTACATTAAAATAAACCAAAACAAAAATAAAAAACCAAAAAGTCAAAAAGGGACTCACCTTCAACTAACTCACTTAATTTATTACATACTCCACTATCTCACTTCATCAATTACACACTCCACCAATTCCTTAAAACACGTGCCATAACTAAATGTGACTCCAAATATGGGACTAAGGGAGTATTTGTTTAATGTCATTAGTCTAATTCACATCCATCTTATAATGTGAATAAACATGAAAATATACACCAAATGATTCCATCTCTAATCCACAATTAACGCCCTGTAATTTATGACTGCAAATAGATAAAACAACATGAAAATTACTACTACACTGTTGTTGAATTGTCACTTGATGATGCTGAAGGAGATGCCAAAGGATCTTCAGTTACCAGCACAATGGACGCCTTCCACTCGTCTATCTTAGCAGCTTTCTCCACATCTAAACTCGGAAGCTCACGTTGCTGCAGAATTTCAAAAATCTCTTTCACACTTTCTTCCCTTTCTTTGATCAATGTTATAACCTGCACTAGATTGGTGAGGCACGCTGCAAATATATCCGAGATGGTGATGAATATACCCTCTAATAGCTCGTCACCATCTTGGTATTCGCCATCTCCCATTCCTAACAAGATCGTTTGAGCAATCCTGTACATTGAGTTAGCAGCTATAACTCTAGCAAGCTAGTTTAGAGGGTTCTCCATTAGAAAATCTCTCGTTTGAGCCGTAAATTCTGTCACAATCTTTGCTGCCATGTTAGAAAGATTTCGCAGTGTTTCCTTCTGCGTTGTGCCTCTCACTCTCGCGTTCTTCAAATCCGTCTCATCCCATCTTTTGTACAATTCAACTCCATCCCAAACCACAACTCCTGCTTTTCTGATATTTTCTAACTCTCCCGTTATGTCTAGAGTTTCCTCAATGAGCTTCACAATGGACAAGCCCTTGCTAACACTAGCTAATAACTGTTTAGCCTTCTCGTCCGCAAAGTTGAGAAGAGCAACTGAAATGGCTGTCAAAGTCACAAAGGGCAGAGACCAACAATTCGGAGGTTCTTGAGATTGCAAGCTTGCATTCTAATCTTATTAATTTGCATGTCACTACCTACTTATTAATCTCATCCTATTACGTGTCCAAACTGAAGTCTCTACGTAACAAACATGACTCATCCTATTACGTGTCCAAACTACAAATTTCCTCACCATAATTAAAGCACTACAATTTTCTACATATATAACACACTTTCAATAAATTGAGGCATCTAAATTCTTCAATTAAATCCTAGTTACATAAATTTGAAGTTGAAGACCCATCTCATGGATACTACTACTAAGGTAAGTTACCGTTTTTTTTTGAGTAAATGCCAAAATTGGTACTGAACATATGATCATTTTACTTTTTTGTCTTAAACTTTATCTTTCGGATTTTTTGGTCCTGCACATATGGAAATTTGATAACTTTAGTCCTCCGTCAATAATTCCGTTAAAAACTAACGATTAACGATGACTTTGATCAAATTAAACTGTTAATTCTGATTTCTAATTCACTAATTAATCTCCTAATTATTTTAACAAATATATATTTAAAATCTGCAAATTCCTGCAATTATAGATCCCCCTCAACGACAAATCACCACAGTTATGCAACTCCATCTCCTGCAACAACTCACTTTCCTTAGCCAAGCAATTTAACATTTTAACCGGAAGGGATCACCTCCTACGTTATATTCTACATTTGCTAATACACCATTATAAAGTGGACATGTGGAACCCATAATTATGGTAGAATCTATTTTCAATACAACCTCTCCCATATTTCCTCCCTTTACCATTTTTAATCTAAATGTGTTAACTCTTTTTATAAATAATTGTATTAATTAATTAGCGTTTCTATATTTTTTAACACGAAGAGAATTATACTTATTACGATATCAGTTTACGAATTATGAATCTATTTAAACCTAATTAATTAGCCACACGATGTCTTTCTATAATCTAAGCAAATACACTTGTTTATACATGAATGTGTTCTTCTTTGCAAAGAAAATAATGTGAAAACTTATGATATATATATAGGTGTGTGATCAAATACTAACTAAGTTACGGTAATAACTAATAACTAATATCAATTTTGTATGTTAAAAACATCAACACAAAGACATAAATTTATCAAGCTTCTTATGTTGGTAAAATTATGTCTTTGTGTTGACATTTTAAATTTACATGTTGTATTGATATAATTATGTCTTTGTGTTGATAATTTTAACCTACAATATTGAAAGTTATTAGTTATTATTGTAAATTAGTTAGCACACTAACACAACCCTATATATATATAGGGGTGTATTCAAATTAATGTGTAAAAATCTGTTAAAAAGGAAAACTAATCTCATCCATTGATTAGGTGTGTTCTGATGGTTGATATGGAAGCCACGTGGAATTTAAAAATTAATAAAATAATCGAAAAGGGTAAAAATGGTAAAGCACAATTATACATGATTTTTATACATGATGTAGTTATATTTGTACATTATGTTCTATTAGTACATGATGTTAATGTATGAAAATTGTATTTTAATGTACAGGGCTCAAGCTTAAATGTACAACATACCCATGATAATGTAACAGGGTATGAATTCGTGGATGGAAGCTATACTATATAGCATCTACGAAATTCACAAATGCATACCCCGGCGGAAAGTGTTGTATGAAATACCAGTGATAATGCACGATATACCCATGATAATGTACAACATACCAATGATAATGTACCGGGGTATGAATTCGCGAATGGAAGCTATACTATATAGCATCTACGAAATTCACAAATCCATACCCCGTCGGAGAGTGATGTACGAAATACCAGTGATAATGTACGATATACCAATGATAATATACAATATACCCATGATAATGTACCAGGGTACGAATTCGCGGATGGAAGCTTTACTATATAGCATCTACAAATTCACAAATCCATACCCCATCGGAGAGTGATGTACGAAATACCAGTGATAATGCATGATATACCCATGATAATGTACGATATACCCATGATAATGTACGATATACCCATGATAATGCACCGGGGTATGAATTCACGGATGGAAGCTATACTATATAGCATCCACAAATTTATAAATTCATACCCCGTCGGAAAGTGATGTACGAAATACCAGTGATAATGTACGATATACCAATGATAATGTACAATATACCCATGATAATGTACCGTGGTACGAATTCGCGGATGGAAGCTTTACTATATATCATCTACAAATTCACAAATCCATACCCCGTCGGAGAGTGATGTACGAAATATCAGTGATAATGCATGATATACCCATGATAATGTACGATATACCAATGATAATGTACCGGTGTATGAATTCGCGAATGGAAGCTATACTATATAGCATCTACAAATTCACAAATCCATACCCCGTCGGAGAGTGATGTACGAAATACCAGTGATAATGCACGATATAACCATGATAATGTACGATATACCCATGATAATGTACCGGGGTATGAATTCACGGATGGAAGCTATACTATATAGCATCCACAAATTTATAAATTCATACCCCGTCGGAAAGTGATGTACGAAATACCAGTGATAATGTACGATATACCAATGATAATGTACAATATACCCATGATAATGTACCGTGGTACGAATTCGCGGATGGAAGCTTTACTATATATCATCTACAAATTCACAAATCCATACCCCGTTGGAGAGTGATGTACGAAATACCAGTGATAATGCATGATATACCCATGATAATGTACGATATACCAATGATAATGTACCGGTGTATGAATTCGCGAATGGAAGCTATACTATATAGCATCTACAAATTCACAAATCCATACCCCGTCGGAGAGTGATGTACGAAATACCAGTGATACTGCACGATATAACCATGATAATGTACGATATACCCATGATAATGTAGCATCGTATTACACATCGGGCCCAAAGTTAACATCATTCACCAAGGGTTTAGTAGTCCATGGGGCTAGGGTATAGTACCATCATATTAACATAACGTTCACTAACCGGTGGAAGTTAGATCCAGTCCCCTAGGGTTAACTCATCCATAGGGCTAGGGTATAGTATCCACAAAATTACCCTAGTGAATGTTGTGTTACTAAGTCGGTACTACACCCTAGCCTCATGGATTACTAAACCCTTGGAGAATGGATATAACTTTCGTCACTTAGTAAAAAATTTATAATCTACATTATATAGAAGGGGCATATACATTAAAACACATTAATGTACATTATTAACACATTAATGTACAAATTAAGTTAATGTACTAATCCATATAAATGATGTAACAGTAATATACCCAAATTGCTCTTTAATGTACGAAACTGGTATAATAATGTACGGCGATGCTTTTAATCAAAGCCATTGGATTAATAGATCCAAGGACTTATATTAGTCCTATGTTTTATACTAGGGGGTGATAAGGAGGGTAATGCACCCCTATATATATATATATATATATATATATATATAGGATTGTGATCAATTGAGATTATTTAGGCTAATTGAGAAATGAGATACAATATCAGCCACTCATTTTTATTAAATGAGTGGTCCAGATTTTGCCACACAATAAATAATTTTAGATTAATTTAATATGAAAGGGTATAATGGTCATTTCGAGTTTTAATTTCACTCTCTCTGCAGCTTCGCAAATTTCTCCAAACCCAATCGATCCTTCTTCCTCCCCGCTGCAATTTATGCGCACGCTCCAAATCGCAGTTTATGCAGCTTTCGACATGACTCCAAATCACACACTCCAGCGCCTGATTTCTGCCTGGCAATCGCGGAAGAGCGGATCTACGCCACCGCCTCCGCCGGCGCGGCAAAGCGCGATGAGTTGGCTGCCGCGTTAGGGGAGATCGATTCGACGCCGTTTAAGGTCAGCTGCTTAAAAAGGCTGAGGTCGATTGGTGAATTGGAGGATGAGGTGAAGGAGGATCAAGAGGTTGGGCGGCGTTGAGGTGCTGGTGAGGATAATGGAGCAGGTTTTAGGGGAAAATTTGGATTTCGCGGTTTTTAGGGCTTGCGAAAAGGCGGTGGCAGTGCTGCGTCACATTCCGGTTTCTAACTACGATAAGCAGATTCTGCAGTTGCTGATGAGCTCCAATTGTATGAATTCGATGGCGATTGTGCTCCAGCGCAGTGGCACGGAGGTGTGCTTCCTCGAATCCCCTCAGGAATTCGTAAACTGCGATTGCGAAGAAGTAAACCGCCGTTTTCCAAATTAGAGATAGAGATAGGGAGTGGAGATGTAGAGTTTGTGGAATTGGAATTTTAAGGGAAAGGGGGGAAAGGGAGGAGAGGACGCGTGGCGTGGAAAGGAAGTGAGGTGTCTCTGTTTTATCAGCTGTTTTTGTTTTTTGGAGATCATACATCCTCAAACAGAAAATCTGTTCACTCGCGTCATCTCCAAGTTGAAGCGAATTTCATCCAAAAATGCCAAGAATCATAATTCTACACTGGTACTGGAGAATCTCCTTCCGCGATTTCCCCTCTCCGACCTCATCCATCTACAAAGAAGGAAGACTGTACAGCATGAACAAAGACGACAGGTACTGGAGAATCTCCTTCCGCGACGACAGAATCTCCTTCAGCGAGGAGGAAATCACTGCATCTCCCGCTTCCGGTCACAGATCCGGAGCGGCTGAGGAAGGAAATCGTCAGATTGCGGCAAATCCGGAGGGGTTGAGGAAGGAATCGTCGAATTGGCGTCGGATTCCGGCGAATCGCGGCCGGATCTAGGCTATCTGCTTGAGGCGTCTAACAACGAGCTAGGGAATCCGTCGTGGTCAGCGGGCTGAGATCGGAGCGCCTCTTCTTTGAGCCCGGCGCGACGAATTCCGCGCTGGCGGAGGCAGAATCAGGCAGCGCAGGTTGAGAATCAGAGCACGGCGGCGGCGTAGCGTTGGTGGTGGCGATGAATTCGAGGGATCCGTTCCTGGATTTTAGGGCTTCAATGGCGGAGATGGTGGAGGGTGGCAGGGAGAGGGATTGGGGTTTTTAGTGAAGATGAAGAACCTAATTAAAACACAAAATGACTATTATACCCTTTCATAATAAATTAATCTAAAAATATTTTTTATGTGGCAAAATCTGGACCACTCATTTAATAAAAATGAGTGGCTGATATTGCATCTCATTTCTCAATTAGTCTAAAAAATCTCAATTGATCATGGACCTATATATATATATATATTCTAAACAACTTAAAGCACATGAACTTTAGAGTGAAAAATAATCACATCAAAATTTTAACTTTTGAATATGCCATGCAATATTTGTTATTTTTATAGGAATCATTTATATCGGGGAATTTGTTTCAATAAAATATGAAAATTAAGTAAATAATAAAAGAAAAATTATTTTGAAACAATCACTAAAAACTTATATTGCCATTTTATGTTTTATAATAATCAAAATACTATATTATACGTCATCAGTATTTAGCATGTGTTTTATCATAACTATAAAATTATGGAGAATAAATCATTTGGCTTAAGTAGAAATCTTAATAATACATTCGTTCAGAATAAGTAGCAATGTGATATTATTAGTATTTTTTAAAAAATGAGATAACACAATTACTTTGATTAAAATAGTAGAAATAGAAACAAAGGAGAGAAAGTCACGGAAAGGCTAAAAAGATTATGTTAGAAATAGATTTTCTTTCCCTCAATATAAATCCACATGTCCACTTTAAAGTGATGTATTAACAAATGTAGTATATAGTGTTGGAGGTGATCCATTCCGCATTTTAACCCTTCTTCACTAACATTCATCAACGCTACTCTCCTCAAATTCTTGCACCCTTCCGCTAATATCGCCACCCCTCCATCGATAGCCTTCGACTCAACAACATCCCCCTTCCTAACGAACAACCCTTCTTCACCATTTTCCAACATCCCCGAACTCAGACGAACCTCAATCAATTTATTACTCAACAAAATACCAGAATTTCTAGCAGATTTAACACAAGCCGGAACTAAATTAACATCTTCTAAATTAGGAAAGCGAAAGCTTATTCTACCTGACTCCAAAAACTCCCAACCAATTAACTTAATCGACTTAACCAGCTTCCCGCACAGCACGCACCACCTCCTGCAAACCAATGAATTCGCAATGTGCTGCTCCCTTTCACGAATGTTACCCAACAGTAACACCTTCAGCAGCAGCTCATCCGAGAGAAAAGCGGTGCAGTCGGTGGCGGCAGGAAGATGGTTAGGGTTTGACGAATCGGAATTAGGAGATTTGTTAAAATAATTAGGAGATTAATTAGTGAATTAAAAATCAGAATTAAGAGTTTAATTTGGTCAAAATCGGGTTGACCGTTAGTTTTTAACGGAACTATGGACGGAGGACCAAAATGATCAAATTTCCATATGTGCAGAACCAAAAAATCCAAAAGATAAAGTTTATGACCAAAAAGGTAAAATGGTCATATGTTCAGGATCAATTTTGGTCTATACTCTTTTTTTTTTAATAAAAAAATTTACATTAGTGTGTGTGTAATTATGGTTTTGTACATGTTTAGGGTAATGAAGGAGTTAACGATGAGGGAGTGGTGGAGAGAAAAGTGGAGACCGTCGATTACCGGAAGCCGGCGGGAGAGGAGGAGCCACGGCCGGAGAAGGTGGCGGTGACTCATCTCGTTCACGACGACGACAACGGCGGAGCGGCCGCTAAAGTGGCTGAGAAACTGCCAGCTGTCAGTGAAGCCGTCGGTGACACAATTAGCAGGATGCATTAATTTAAATTAATTACTTATTGAATACTAGTTGCTATGCTAATTATATGAATGTCTTGTCTTTTGGTGTTTTAATGCTTGATTTTGGCCAAGGATCAAACTCCATTATTGTCGTGTAGTTGAGGCCTTGGGAGGTGAACTTCTGGCAGACGTTAAGCCCTCTCCCTTACCGGATGACTGCGTACCCTAATTTAACACCCCTCACAACGGACTGGATGTGGGGGGCCCTTAGGGTTGGGGATTCAACCTCTTATTGTATGAATGCTTATTTTTATACATCTAGGAATATCTAATTTTAGCATTTAGGAGTATTAGAAAATGAACACTTCAAAGACCTTTATTTGCATATTATAAATGAACATATACTTATATAATTTTAATCGACCGGAACTTAATTACCCTTTTATTATCAAAATATACATTAACTTGTAGGGTCTATGATGAAGAGAAAAATATGCAAATAAAACATCTATTTCTGATTAAGACAGGTGGGTAACTTTCTGGATTGGGTCGGGCCCAACATGCAACAATTATGAGTTGAGCCCATAATATCATAAGTGCAAAACAAAATATGGGCATGGGCCAGGGCCAATAAAGAAATTTCGAATTGGATATTTAAATTAGGGAAAATCCGAAAAATATTAGTCAAATTGGAAATAAAAATTCGCAATTTTAAAATGATTAATTATATTATAATTTTAATATTTTTTTATGGTCTTCTGGTAAAAATTTCGACATGCTATGAGTGTGAATTTATTGATGTGATGCATAATTATCCTAATTTGGGATTAAAAGATAATTAAGAAATACTCCATATCAAAATTATAATAGTAATTGATGTGGCGCATAATTTTCTTTAATTTGGGATTATAAGATAATCAATAAAAAGGTCAAAATTAATAGTTTATTAATTTATTATTAATTTATTATTATTTAAATAGTAGATAGATATAGGTTTAGAGATTAGTTTGGTTTTATTTGCCTATAAAAGCCAAACTACCGTACCAATGTTAGTCAGTTTTGGAAGTTTTTTATTTTGTTAATTGAAGTTCTTGAGAGTTCCTCTTGAATATTTCTCTATTTCGATTTCTCGTAGCAAAGTGTTCAAATTCAAAATAGCTTATCGTTCAGACTATCGCATTTGAACGTGGCGTCATATTCGATCAACTATGGTAACACGAAGAGCCCTAAATACCCAAAACAGAAGCAATGAAGATGAGCAACGAGAAAATATTTTTCATACGCGTTGCACGGTGAAGGATAAAGTTTGCAGCGTTATTATAGATGGAGGCAGCAGTAAAAATTTAGCTAGCAACACAATGGTCAAAAAACTAGGGTTGCAGCTCATCGAGCATCCCAAGCCATATAAGTTGCAATGGTTGAGTGAAGATAGTTCCACCAGGGTGAATTATCAGGTGAAGGTACCACTTAAAATGGGAAATTATGAGGATGAAATATTGTGTGACGTAGTACCAATGAAGGTCACTCACGTGTTACTTGGAAGGCCATGACAATTTGATCGTCGAGTTACCCATGATGGTTACACCAATAGGTACTCATTCGCCTATAATCGAATCAAGTTCATCCTTGCTCCTCTTAGCCCTCAACAAGTTCAAAAAAATTGACTTAAAGTGCAAAAGGAAGACGAACAAGTAGAAAAGGAGAAGGAAGTAGACCTGCCCACGGTTCATGAACCGGCGGTTTCGGTTTGGATCCGCCGGTTCCGGTTTTGGGAAATATGGAACCAGAACCGAACCCTGTTTCACGGTTCCAGTCACGGTTTCAGTTTTGGTTCCGATCCGCCGCCGGTTTCGGTTCCAAACCACCGGTTTTTGGGCGGTTCGTAGCGGTTTAGGTTCAGTTTCATGGTTTTTTCCTTATTATTTTTTTTGCCATGTAGTTTGAAATTATAAAATAAATTGGAACAAGGAAATGGATAGTTTAAATTTAATTAAGACGAGTAAGGTGAAATTCTTGTTAACACAAGAATGAGGTGGGTGTAAGTGAGGATAGAGGGGAGTATTTATAGATAAAAATAGGGGGAAATGAGATCAATTTTGAATTTAAAATCAACATTTACATAAAAAAAAAAAGAAAAGAAAAAAGAAATAGTGTTTTGTGCAATCAATTTTGAATAGTGCAACCATCACCCACCGCCAACCAAACAATTTTGAAGACTCAACTAATCAATTTTGAAGACTACCGATTCATTAATCAATGTTAATTAGAGTATTATGCTTTATTTAAAGTAATCAATTCTTCTAAGTTTTATTAGACAATGTTGATAAATATTTGTTAATAATGACCCATACTCCATAGACTCCATATGTAAAAAAGTGTGTTAATTAATAAAATTGGAAATTGTTTTATAAAGTTATTACCATAATAGAGAATAGTTTTAATATAAGGATTAACTATGTTTAATTTTATCATTGCATTTGTGGTTCGGAACCGTGAACCACAGTTAACTGGCGGTTCGGTCGCGGTTTCGGTTAAAAAAATTGGAACCTGAACCGAACCGCGATTCTAATATTCACGGTTTCGGTTCAGAAAATTTTTCGCGGTTTCGGTTCGGAACCGACCGGCGGTTACGGTTTTGGTGTTAACTGCCGGTTCGGTAAACCTTGGGGCAGCTCTAAAAGGATGTAGAGATGTGACAATTTTTCGTTGAATATTTAATTAATTATAACGTAGAATCTATTAATTATTAATACGAGTGTATTAATATATCCATCTCTCTCTCAATCTGCCGCTCTATGCTCCTCTTAGTCTATCTCAATTCCAAATAATTTCTTGGATAGGTATTAATCCAAATTAATATCCTATAAGTTTAAACTCGTCAGGATCACCTAAAAAGGTTGCGAATAATAAAAATTTGGAGTACACGACTAAATGGTATATACAAACAGTGGAGAAGCCACGTTGATTTGAGAAGTAGTCTTGTAACCCAGATGTCGCAAGTTTGAATTTCTGCGGCAACATATTTCTCTTTTTCTCTATATGCTAGTAGTTTTTATCTCTTTTCTTTATACTTATGCAATATAATACAATACTCTCTACTTTTTTATTTTTTATAACATACTTTCTATTTGTTCCTTTTATACGCTACTAATTATGTTAATCTTAAATCTTTATTACTCTATATTTGAAAATTCATTTTCATTTATACTATTTCTATATAAAAGTTGAACTATATAACTATTAACAGTGATTTGGATCCCTTGTCAAAAAAATTCTATGCTTCGCCTTTGCACACAGACATATTCATTCGGTTATATAGATGTAGAGTTTTAGACTGTAGAGTAACATCATTTCTTCTTAAAATTTGATAACTAACATGTGAAGTAGCATCAGGAAAAGAACGTTTTTTAATAATTAAAGGTAGGATACAAAAATTAAAAAGAAAGAGTAGTAAAGAAAAAAAAGAGCTAGACCACATTAGCCATGGTCAAATATGTCCCAAAATGGAGGAATTATTAACTGGAACCAACCCCATATTATTGAATAAAATGAAATAATGGATGAGTGTCTTTAATTATGTGATTTTTGTTAGCTGAATCTTAATTCCAATTATAGTCCGATCTTTCTCCACCTCTAATCTAATTCCACCTAATTAACTATTTGTCCTGTGATTAGTATCATTTACTATCCCGTACTTTCCAAATAGAAAATTTTATTTTATTGGCGTCTAAGAATTAAAACTTTCTATTTTTAAAAATATTTGTTCTTTCTAATGAAGTACGACTCTTTTTCCGCTAATAATATTTCAATTATATTTTCTTTCATCTTTTTTTTACTTTTTTTGCTAACAATATTTCAATCATATTTTCTTTCATCTTCTTTTTACTTTACCAATTAAGTAGTAATATATATTACAATTCACGTTATTTTAAAAGTTTCTAATTTTAAAAGATAAAAGTAGTACCATTTTATTTTGTTGTCATAAATTATGATGACAAACACTCAATGTACAAATCAGTTACATAAAATTAACAGTCGAGACTCATCTCATGAATATTTCTAAGGTAAGTGTGTGTCTTTTTTTTTTCTTTTCAATTTAACTTTTATACTACAAATAATGTGTTTGTGTGTGTGATTTTGGTTTTGCTCATGTTTAGGGTAATGAAAGAGTAAAGTGGTGGAGAGAAAAGCGGAGACGGTCGATTACCGGAAGCCGGCAGGAGATAAGGAGGAGCCACGCCCGGAGAAGGTGGCGGTGACTCATCTCGTTCATGATGAAAACTCCGGCAACAGCGGAGCAGCCGCTAAAGTGGCTGAGAAACTGCCTGCTGTCAGTGAATCTGTGGGTACACTATTAGCAGGATGCATAAATATTTTAAATTTTTAAATAAAATTATTTTTATTAATAAATTTGTACATCTTAAGGGTGTCTTCACTTTAGAAGAATTCTAATTCTAACATTTTCAAGAAATGAAAATTTTCAAAGAATTGAAGGAGAATTAGGCACATATATAATTCAAATTTCCATTGACTTGCTCAATGTACAAGATTTGATTTCAAATATGACCCAAATCTATACATATATAAAAGCCGAGTTTTATAACAAAATGTAAATATTTAGAAATTATGGGGTGAATTTTAAATTTGTATTCTTATAAAAAACTGAAATCATACTGAATATGATTTGTAACGGATCATTTATTAATTTTATATTTATAGTATATAAATGGATTGGTTTTTTCATGAGAAGAACGTGTTCTAAATATGATTATAACGGATTATTAAATTGATTGTTACTTATAGGCATACTATATAAATTTATTGGGTTATAAATGCGGGTTGTACTGTAGTTATGTGTTTTTTTATTCTTGTTTTAAGTTAGAATTTGAAATGAAATCATGTTTTAAAATCGATGCCTTTTAATCTTATTCAAAGAGCTTTTAAAAGTGCATTAATTTAAATTCAAATTTAATTTAAAAATTAAAGTTAAAATACATAAATTTTGGTCTATAAATACCGACATTCACGACGTGAGAAAGCAATCTCCAAAATAGGAATTTATTTGCAAAAGAAGAAAGAAATGGGGAAAAGAAGTAGCTGCGATATTAACAAGTCGGATTATTGGCAGTTAGGACGCGATCTTTGGAGAGGAGGAGGATAAGGGCGGTAAATGATGAGTGAGTGGGGCTAAAAAAATGAAGATGCTAATGTCGACAACGAGCTCTCATTTGGTAGCTTCTTATCCGATCCACTTTTTCATAGGCTATCTCTTTTCACTACTGGATTTTCTTCCACAATTTTTTTTTCAATGTTGAATTCACATTCCTTAAGATCTCCAATCTATCAATACTACATCGTTCATCAAAGCGAAATACATATACAATATATTTTAATTTTTAATCATATATTATGATATTATTTCTTAGTTTATTTATAATATATCAAAATAATAGAATGAAAATATTTATGTCGCCCGTAGGGCGAGGGTTAATACTAGTAATCTAAATGCTGACTTTAACCTAATAGAGTTATGGATTATCAAATTTAACCTCAAATAATAAGTGAGAGAGAAGGTAATGAGGTGGAAAGGTGGGGCAAATATGTCCTCAGGTACTCTTTCAGAATATTCCCTTATATAATTTTGTATTTTGGATGAACAATTGTACGGTTATATCACTGCGTGGAGGTGGAGAGTGTATAGGTAGGAGATGTCATTGGTGATTCTTCTCGGTCATATATACGTCGTTCTTTAATATTGTGTACTTGCTCTCCCATGCAAACAAACAATTGTATATTTTAAATAGTACTTTAATTTGATTTTGTTATGATTTCACTTTTTTTCAACGGCATATTGATTGTAGATGTGTAGAATTTAATGAGGTGAAGAATACATTCACATATAGAAGATGGGTCTATTTATGAACAAGGTTATAAAAATTTATTTCTGCATAAATTAAGTCTTTTCTGTTTTCTAATACTAGGATACAGTGATGTTCATTAAAAAAAAAGCAAACAACAATTGTGACGGTGTTACCTAAGATAAAATATAAATAAATAGAGTGAGAAAAAATTATTAATTTTATTCAGGTATAAATTTCTGTATTTATTTCATATGTTTTTACGAAACTCAAATAAATTTTATTCATACTTTTTTCTTTATATTTTATAATGGTCTTTGAACTATAGTTCTAAAGTCATTCCTTTTTATATATCTTGGTCGACTTGTAATTCCAAACGTTTGAGGAAGTAATTCTTTTAATATCCTTGCACAAAAAGAAGCATATCATTCTTATCTTATGTAGCAAGGTTATGCATAAAGTAATTCGAAACGTGTGCTTGTACAATAAAGTCACAAATAAGTCATGCATAAAGTAATTCGAAACGTGAGATTACAATTCTTGATATACTAGTAAACAATAAGTTTCATGTGGTGACACTATATAAATAGACCATCTATTAATGAACTAATACATCGAAAAATGTTAGTATTCTTTAACTTGAGAATACTTAATCGAAATGAAATTGATCCGCTTGATGCAAAATCTATATTTCACAGTAAGCACAAGGAAGAAAACAATATCGATCCCGATGACGGGAATTCAAAGCTATGCGGTGCTTGCAATGTGCCTATCTTCTCGACCCCGTTCAAAGCAACAGAGTCGGGAAGTGGTTACCTGCACGACCAGTGCAGTAATCTGCCTATCGATTCAGATTGCAGCGATTTGCACCCTTCCTTGGAACCCCTCGAGAAGCAGCCTAATCTCGAAAAAAGCAATTGCTCCCACTGCAAGGCCGTTTGCGGGGACGTCCTGTACCGTTGTCGCGGCCCAGGGTGCGGTTTCCAACTCAACGTGACGTGCGCTTGGACGGTCAAGATCATGCACCGGAGCCACGACCACAGGTTGACGGTCTTCCGCTGCTCAGCAGCGGATGCTTCCTTTGCCTGCTGTGCGTGTGGGACCGGGCATAGGCCGGGCCTGTTGTGGGTCCCGTCTATGCCTTTGGTTTACGTGTGCGGCCCATGTGGTTTCTGGTTGCATCCGCACTGCGCTGCACTGCCAAATGTAATAGAGCATCAGAGCCACAAGCACCCACTTCTTCTGAACTATGGGATCAGATCGTCCACGTGTCAGTGTGCGATTTGTGGAGAGGAGGTCTCGAGTTGGGGGGTTTATTCGTGCACTATGTGTCGTTACTATGTCCATATCATGTGTGCCGTCACAGAAAGGCAGAGCTTCGAATCAGGTGAATTCATGTTTGGCTTTAGATTGACTTGTCTTTCTACCCTAAATAGTGAACTTCAAAATTAATTTTTCAAAAAAAAAACACATTTTTGCACTTGTTAAATTTTCAAATTAAGAAATAGTAGTATTATCTAAAAAGTGAAAGAAATATCAAAACTATTTGAAGTTAGTTGTGGTCACCTAACAAGATATTTAATTTTAGACATCATTTCTTTCTCCTTCATGTCACATTGGTACTTTCCTATTTTTGTACCAACTACTCGTAATTTTTTGTTAGGGAGACACATCAAAGAGAAAGAAATACTCCCTCCGTCTCATTAAATATGCAATATTTGCTTTTCGGCATAGGATTTTATGTAGTGTTGTTTTGTGAGTTAATGAAAAGAAAGTAAAGTAAGAGAGAAGAAAAAGTAGAGAGAGTATTGTTTCTATTTCTGGAAACGTTTCATTTTTAGTAGGACAAACCAAAAAGGAAAATGTTTCATTTTTAATGGGACAAAGGGAGTACTAAAACAACTTGAATTCTCATTAGTTAGGCATTAAAATAGAAAATTGACTATAATTAAATATATGGAAATTAACAAGGTCTTATTTTAATTTCCAGTTGATATTTTTGAACTACAGTTTTGCTTGGAGAAGCTTTTGGAGATGGTCGAATTCCAGGCTTAGTTCATTTTCCGGTTCCCGATGAATACACAAGTATTGTCCGACACATAACCAAAAATACCCCCACCACAAGTGATGTTAAACTTCAGCACAGACATCCACTAACCCTGCACCATGACTATCCCATCTACAAAGAAGCCGATGACGAAGTTGATCGGCCCCCAACCTGCAACGCGTGCGTCCAATTTATCTCACCTCCATTCTACTCGTGCTCTTGGTGCCCGAAACTCTTCCTCCACGACAGCTGCGCGCGTCTCCCTTCGGTGCTGCGCCAGAACCCCATCGCCATTCCGCTCGATCTCATCGACTTAAAGACTATCGAATCAACCACGTGTTGTAACCGCAACACAAATGCATTCACCTTTCGCCGCCACAGCACCAACATGGACGTCATGTGCGCCCTGATGCCGACCTCAATCACGCACGCCGCGCACGCTAAGACACACGTGCTCCGCTCCTCCGCATCCGGCGATCTGGAAGCGTGTCGCTGCTGCGGCGGACTCCTGAGCGGCGTCTCCTACAAATGCGGGACGTGCCGCAATTTCAGCATTCACGGCACGTGCGCACGGCTGCCCGCCACAGTCCGCCACGTGTGCGACCCGCATCCTCTGAAGCTCGTCACGGCCCCACCTCCTCGCAGACAGCCGCAGACAAATACCATCTACTGCGACGCCTGCGAGAGGGGCCTTGACGACGCGCGGTGGCACTATGGGTGCGCGGAGTGCAAGCAGGCGTTCCACGTGGAATGCGTGCCGTGCTTGGATAAGCTATCTTTGGTCAAGTACGAGATGGTAGAGGTGTCTGAGAGATGTCATGAATGCCCTCTCACTCTCGTCCGCGTGCACATGGTCTGTGGCCGTCAGTGTGGGGTATGTAGGAAAGGGTACCTTGGGCATCGTGATAGTACGGCGTTCGCGTGCTTCAAATGCTATTTTAGCATCCATGTTAGTTGTGCCTTTACTTGGAAAATAGAAGCTATTATTTCAAGGATAAACTGCCTCTAAAATCATCAGCTTTCACAAAAGGCTGGTATTTCCCGTGAACTTTAAAAGTTGCACGAAAAATCGCAAACTTTGCTCCCGTGTGCAAATTTTTCGAGTCGGGTATTCCGGCTATGTAGAGTGGTGACGTGTGTAATTGTCTGACGTGGATAATGATGTGGACGCTGATGTGTGCAATGACATGGAATTTAAATTTTATAAATTTGAAATCATATTTTAAATAGCAAAATCCCCAAACTCTTCCCGATAACAAAAAATTGATTCTGCCAAATAGGGTTTCTTACGGTTTCTTCTTCACATAGCGCCGACGTGAGCTCTTCCCCGACAACGACAACGACGGCGACGGCGGATGGCGTCGGCGACTCCGGAAGTTCTGCATTCCGTAACCTCTGCTGCTCAATTTTTTGTTGATTTTGTGTAGGAAGAATTTTGGTTTCATTAAATTATGTTATTTGTCCCAATCCTTAATGATTTTTGCTGTTCGATGTAGCAGTGCTCAATGGTGATTTTGGGATGGTGATGTTCTCTTGCGGTGGTGATTTTCCCAGAAATCTCAGCGCGATTTTGGTGTTTAGGTGAAGATACAAATTTTCCCAGAAATTGAGTTTTTCTAATGAGTTTTCCAGAAATTTTCCATATATAAATATTGAGCTTTTTTAATAATTCGAAATTTAATTAAAAATTGAAATAATATGAGTTTTTTTAATAATTTTTTTTTAGAATAACACAAAACGACGTCGTTTTGTGTTCCGGCTGCCTAGTCATGCTTCCGGCTGCCACATAAGATAAGTTAATACCGGAAAATTTCAGGGTCGGGTCATTCGGGAAATTTGCATAACCCGGCAAAGTTTGCGATTTTTCGTGCAACTTTTAAAGTTCACGGGAAATACCAGCCTTTTGTGAAAGTTGACGATTTTAGAGGCAGTTTACCCTTATTTCAATGAGAATGGCGCTGTAGGCCACGTCAAGGCTAAGGTTAGACACATAAGGGTATAATAATCATTTCAGCTTCTTAATCATTAAATATAATAAGTTTAGTTGTGAGTGCTGTACTGGTTTTACAAAATAGCCCTTTTATAGAAAATTTTTGTTTTCGATTCTTTTATCCATTTATTAACCAATCTAGTATATTGAATTACGACATGTCTTTATTGGTTTTATTCCTTTTTAGTTCTCCACTATATATTCTCACATATCCTTCCATGAACCAACGATCCGCTAAATTCCCACCTTTTATTCCTTTTCTCCTTTCTGCTAAATTTCAGTTCATCTAATTCTAAACTATCTCAATCAAATAAAGTTAATATCTAATTCACTATGCAGACTCAAATAAAATAAATTTTAAAAATATATTCTATTTATTAAAATCAGTCAAAGAGAAATTAAAAAATAATAACCTGATGAAAGGAATTAGAACTTTATTTTAATGTTAATGTCTATAATTGGTTAGAATCTAGTAATTAGATGTATAATTTTTTTAAGAGTATTTATTTTATAAGAATATTCTTACATATTTTAATTAAGAAATGATCTAGTAAATTAAAAGAAAATGATATGCTACATACGTGAACCCTACTTTCGTTCGATGCACTTTTAACATTATTTGTTTTATTTTATATATTTATTTCAACTCTAATATATTAAAAATGTTATTGATTTTTTTTTATTTTATAATAAAATTATGTTTATGTTAGGTCGTGTTAAATATATATTTGATCCTTAAAGTTTAACTAGAACAACATTTTATAGTAGCATATTTTTATACAATTTGATAACTTCTTGAGAAGTTACTCGCATTACACTACAATAAAATTTAAAGCTTAATTTATCGTTTTCACTATTAGTTCATATAAATGAATAAAATAATAAAGAAAATAAATAGAGCATTTGAATTTTATAAATTTTATAAAATAAAAATATCAATAACATTTTTTAGTGAATTAGAATCAAACTGAATACATAAAACGAAACAAACAACCGTAAATATGTAGTACTCCATCAAACAAGTATGATGCTTATACTGTGTAGTATCAAACAACTAAGATTCCTATTCGCAGACTCCGAAATAAACAACCGTAAATATGTAGTATCAAACAACTGGGATTCCTATTTACGAACTGACTAAGATGGAAAAACGAGACTCCTATTCGCGAATTGAGAGAGTGCTATACTAAATGATCATGATATTTTTGTGTACAATTGAACAATAAAATATTATATTGTGTCTCAATGTGTATATAGATATGTTTGTAAAAAATATTCTTTTTTTACATTATGTCATATTGTAATTATGCCTTGGCCGATTCCAGTTAATCGGTTGATTTTTGTACCGACCCTTTTAACAGAATTTGAATCTGAAAAATATATTGGATATTCAATTTAAAAAATAGAAATTCGATTGATATAATATTGTAGTTTTAATTACTTTTGTTTATACTAGGCCTGTCAAATTGGATACCCGCGGGTATCCGATCCGAAAATTTCGGGTACCCGATCCCGAATTTCCTAAAATCTAATACCCAATACCCGATCCGAAAATGATTTTGGGTACCCAAATACCCGACTCGGGTATCCAGTCCTGAAAAATCGGGAATCCAATCCCGATTTTGGATTTTAATTTTAATTTTTTTTTATTTTTTAAGAAAATTAACTATAAACTTTTAATTAAAATTTTAAAATAATAAAATAAATACATAATTTATTAAATTTAACTTAAAAAATCGGGTAATTCGGGTAATTTGGGTATACCCGGATAACCCGATACCCGATCGGGTATCGGGTTATCCGATACCCGATAATCCAAAAATTCTATACCCGAACCCGATCCCGAAACTCGAAAAATCGGATATCGGATATCCAATTACCCGATATTTCGGGTTTGGATATCGGGTATCCAATTCCCGATTATACTAATACTATAATAAATTCATTGCTTTGAAGGAGTCTATAGTATCATGCTTTATACTCCCTCCGTCCTATAAAAGTATTGAGACAAAAATTTTGGATACGGAGATTAAGAACTTATATTAAATAAATAGGAGATATGAAAGAAGTAGGAAAGATAAGAGAGAGTAAAGTAAATGAAGGAATAAAGTAAGAGAGATTAGATGTTTTATCTTTTGTTAAAAAAGGAAATGACTCAACTTTATTGGGATTGACTAAAAAGGAATACAACTCAACTTTTATGGGACGGAGGGAGTACTACTAATATTTATAAATGTAATACCTTGTACATTTAAATAAAAATTTATTTGGTATATTTTATTTATTTTTAATAAATTTTTTTAAACAAAAATTTATATATTTGTTTTGGTTTTTGTGTTTAAGAATTTGATTTCCAAATGTCTTAAAAGTTGTCCAACATAGAGTGAGAGGGCGCACTAGTTACTTGCAATGTTGCTTTTTTGGCTGGTCACAAACTCCTTACACTATTTATAGTTTAAGTTAGATGTAATGCATTTAATTAATATGCTAATTTAAGTTAAGAGCTCCTTTATTAAGTAATGTCTCATTACACTTAAATTCTAATTCAATATACACTAAAAATCAATCTCAAATTTACGGCCTAAAATGAAAAGTGTGAGAAACATGAGACGGATGGAGTATTTTAATTAAGAATAATACTAGTATGTTTTTCTATATATACTTATAATATTGAAAATATCTAACTAAAAATAATTATACAGTTTAATGTTTACATTTATTTTATTTATAAGTTATTTAAATGTTAATGTTAAGTATGGTATACTTTAAATATTTATACAATTTTAATATCGTGAAGATATTATATTCTGATTTCAAAAAGTAATATATACATATTAAACAATTAATATAATAATATAAACTAGAAAACAAATAACTGTAAGAAAAAAGAAAAATCAAAAAGAAAGCAAACATAAAAGAAACGTATTTATATACTGATTTGAAAAGTAACTATGCATACTAAGCAATTAAAATAATAAATAAAAGTATAAAAAAATCTAAAACGAAAGCAAACATAGAAAGAAACGAAAAGGATTTAATGACTCAGTTTGTTATTCATGCACAGGGGTATATTAGTCTCGAAAAAATTAATACTTTTAAGATGAACTAATTTCAAGTAAATTAGCATTTAATGTACTATTTTTTTAGTTTTTTTGCCAGCCACGTTATGGCCATTTAACATCACTCTTTATGCTATATATTAATCTAAATACTCTTTTATGGCCGGCCATAATGTGACCACATAGCATTATCCTATGTGATAGAGTAATGCTATGTGGCCACAATGTGGCTGGCCATACAATAGCAGTTTTGTAAATAGTTGAACAAAATAATATTATAAAATAATAGTTTTAGATAGTGCTCAAGTATTTTTACATATTCACCCTTATCCTTCCAATTTTGAAGAGAGAATATACATTTAATTTCAAATTTGAAATCAATCTCTCTCTATCCTAATTGCAACCCGATTCCCAAAAAATAATTATTATCGGATCCTTAAAGCGTTGATCAATTAATTCTCAACTAATGAAATATGTAAGTTAATTGCATCTATCAAAATTTTTCTCCTTTAAGTAATCTTTTTATTTAGAAAAGTTTCGCTAAAGTCTAATCATTTTTATATTGTTATGATGAATATATATTTTCACTCTTAATTTATTTTTTCTATTGCTTTACTCTTTATTTGATTTATTTTTCTATTTTTTATACTTTATCATCTATATATCCTTAACACATTAAATATCCATTTATGCTAAAAAAGAAGTGTCTCGACTATGAAAAAACATAGCGAGTAACATTTACCGTAACACTCCAAAATGGATTCAGTCTAACCGTATGATTATAATTATATTATAAACTAATTGTGATTCTAAAAAATAATACTATTAAGAATAATTAGTAAATAAATAAGTATATACTAAATCAAATGAGTAATATAAATTTCTAACATAATTTAATGTCATGATTATCATAATTATGGACCGCTATATAGCGTCACTAGTTCATATTAACAACGGCTATAATTCGATATCGTGTAGTATTGTCATTACTTAGTATATTTAATTATAAATTTTATACAACATATACTCCCTACGTTCCACTCTAAATTACACATTTTTTAGGGGAAATGTTCTCACTCTAAATGACACATTTCTATATATATATAGAAACATCACTCTCTCTATTTTTACCTTCTTTCTTACTTTATTATCTATAGTTTACTCACAAAACAACACTACATAAAATTTCGTGTCGAATTATAAATGCTCTACTTAGAGAGGGACGGATGGAGTAGTTTGTTATACACATTAATACTCTCCAGTACTCCTCCACCCCACTGAATATGACCCAATACCCATTACCGAAAATAGAAACCACTTTATTTCTACTTTATTCTTCATCTCTTACTTTATTCTTTCTACTTAATACACAAAATTAAAACTGCATAAAATCATGTACCGTCCAAGAAAGGGATCATATTCGTTGGGACTAGGGGTAACCATAATATATTCTGGCGTATAAAGTTATTATTATGAATTCTTATTAATCAATATTATAATATGGTATAGTATCTTATTTAATACTACGTAATTGTATTAATGTTGTAGTATAAAGTTATTATTATGGATTAATAATATTATGAATTATTAATATTGCATATACTATACCATATATGATGATATTATAATTAATACTATGAATTATCATAGTTTTACATATTGAAATATTATGAATTTTTATAATATGATAATCTACTAGTTGTACTTATTATTAGTGTAGTACGAGAACTTGATAGATTAGGCCATTAGTGGGGGAAAATTGAAGATTCAATCAATTAATTGGGCATGTGTTTGATCTAAGCTTAGATTAATCAATTTAACTTAAATTGAAAAATCAATTAGAAATAAAATTGATTGATTCAAATTGATTGATTCAAATTGATTAATTGGGGATTCATTAGATCAATTGGGAAAATATAAATGATTGGATACTCTTTTAGTCCATCCCACAATAGTATGCACAATTAATTTTGAATATTTTTTTTTATCTATAATAAGGTGAGACTTCAATACTTGATTTATTTTTTCTTTCTATTTCTCTCTTACTTTGTGTATTATATTGGGCATTAAAATTCGTGTATAACCCAAAGTGCATATTCTCGTGGAACGGAGGAGGTATTATTTTCCATTATATATATACTTAGCATACAAATTAATAATTATCATATATTTTATAAAATTATTTTATATTTTTAAAAGTAATTGATAACACCAAACACATTTGTACTAGTAATATGAAATTCGTAAAATAATACAATAACTTTAAACAATTAAATGTGATATAGTACTAATTATTATTGTTACTATTGTTATTAATATTTATTAATGTATTTGCTATTGTCGTTGACTTTATTATAATAACATTATTTTTAAAATTATCCTCAATATCAAATGTTAAACTTTGTATTCTACTATATATCGCTAAATTTATATATTAATTTATCATATACTGATAGTACTACGGAGTAATTATTAGTGCAAAACGTGGCACACACTTTAGACCTGTGCAATAAAAAGAACTTAAATATTTAATTATAATATTATATTATACGACTATTTTTACTTAATATTGTTATTTTTTATCATAAATAAAAATCTGAGAAAATAAATGTAATAAGTACAAAAGTTGAGGAAAACATTGATGTAAGAATTAAGGCAAGGGGTAGAATAGTCTTGAAAATATTGATACTTTCCAAGTACATTAAATTTAGTTGAAAAATCTAATTATGGTCAGCCATAATGTGGTCATTTAGCATCACTATATGTGATATCCAATATGATAAATTCAAAATTTAAGCTACAATCAATAAGACATTAATATGCTTTTAACAGACTGTCACCGCATGGAGTATCACTGGTTTCTATAACTAATCTTCTAATTATTACTAAAATAATCATCTTTTTATCTCTCGCTATTCCTATTCACATTCCGCAAATAATTTGGCGACACCAGTAACAATGCCGAAAAATGTCTCATATTTATAAACAATGTCTTGGACTCCCAATATAATATTTCTGGCTTCGTTACTGATTACAACAACAAAAATTTCCATAAACAGTGACGGATTGATCAAGTGTATGAAAATCGATGAAGCATGTTTCGTATTAAAGATTAAGTTGATGCAAGAATATTGAATTGGTGTGGGACTAATTTTATCCTTTCAACCTAACACCATTTTATAAAAACTAAAACTTATATAATCCACAAATATTGAATACCGTTTGCTCGATCAAATATGGGAGCTAGTTCTTTTACTACAGTTTTATATCGAATTTCATAATATCGAAAAAAGGTACATATATTATATTGAAGCTTAAATTAGGTAATAGCCATTAATTTGGACCTTTTAATATATAATACTAATAATTAATGAAAGTTTAGCTTCACATTCACAAAAAGGAAAAATGAGAAGGCTTATTTGTAGAAGTCTCTACGGAACAAACATGACTCATCCTATTACGTGTCCAAACTACAAATTTCCCACCTTAATTAAAGCACCACAATTTTGTACTACATATATAACTCACACACACATTCAATAAATTTAGGCATCTAAATTGTTACATTAAATCCTAGTTACATAAAATTTAAAGTTGAAGACTCATCTCATGGATTCTACTACAACTAAGGTAAGTGTCTTTTTTATTTTTTTTTTAATTTAAAATTTACATTGATGTGTGTGTAATTATGGTTTTGCACATTTTTAGGGTAATGAAAGAGTTAACGATGAGGGAGTGGTGGAGAGAAAAGTGGAGACAGTCGATTACCGGAAGCCGGCGGGAGAGGAGGAGCCACGGCCGGAGAAGGTGGCGGTGACTCATCTCGTTCAATGTTAATTTTATGAATGCCTCGTCTTTTGGTGTTCTAGTGCTTTATTTTTATACATCTTGGTCTTCAAAGATCCTTATTTGCATATCATAAATGAACGTTTACTTATATAATTTCGATCGACCGGAACTTAATGACGCTTTTATTACTCTATCTGTTCCACAATAATTGTCAATCTCATTGTGTACACGAGTTTTAAGAAAGGTAAAGAAAAAGTTCGGTTGGAAAAGCGAGTGGAACGTGAGACTCTATGTTTTTATATTGGTTTTATAATAAAATGTGAGTTAGGGTAAATATGAAGTGTGTCGATTATTGTGGAATGGATCGAAATGGACACGAGTGATAATTATTGTGGAACGGTGGAAGGATTTCATTAACTAATAGGGTTTATAATGAAAACAAAAATATGTTAATAAAACATCTGTATTTCATTAACTAATAGGGTTTGTAATGAAAAGAAAAATATGTTAATAAACATCTACAGTAGTAATATTGATTAAGACAGGTAGGTAACTCTCTGGGTTGGGATGGGCCCAACATGTTAAGCCCATAATATCATAAGTGCAAAACAAAATATGGGCATGGGCCAATAAAGAATTTTCGAATTGGATATTTAAATTAGGGAAAATCCGAAGAAATTGGTCAAATTGGTAATAAAAAATCGTAATTTTAAAATGATTAATTATATTATAATTTAAATATTTTTTTTATGGTCTTCTGGTAAAAATTTCGACAGGCTATGAGTGTTTGAATTTATTGATGTGATGCATAATTATCCTTAAATTTGGGATTAAAATATAATTAAGAAATACATCAAAATTATATAATTTTCTTTAATTTGGGATTATAAGATAATCAATAGAAAAGTCAAAATTAATAAATATAATTTTCCGTTTTTAAAAGTGGCATGATTGATCAAAATTTGAGCAAATTTTGCGGTATTGTTTAGCAATTTTCCGTTTACAGATATCCTTGGGGAATAGTTTATTATTAATTTATTATTATTTAAATAGTAGATAGATATAGGTTTAGAGATTAGTTTGGTTTTATTTGCCAATAAAAGCCAAACTACCGTACCAATGTTAGTCAGTTTTTGAAGTTTTTTTATTTTGTTAATTGAATTTCTTGATAGTTCCTCTTTAATCTTTTCTCTATTTCGATTTCTCATAGCAAAGTGTTCAAATTCGAAATAGCTTATCGTTCAAGCTATTGCATTTGAACGTGGCGTCATATTCGTTCAACTATGGTAACACGAAAAGCCCTAAATACCCAAAACAGAAGCAATGAAGATGAGCAACGAGGGAATATTTTTCATACGCATTGCCAGGTGAAGGATAAAGTTTGCACTGTTATTATAGATGGAGGCAGCAGTAAAAATTTAGCTAGCAACACGATGGTCAAAAAACTAGGGTTGCAGCTCATCGAGCATCCCAAGCCATATAAGCTGCAGTGCTTGATTGAAGATGGTTCCACCTGGGTGAACTATCAGGTGAAGGTACCACTTAAAATGAGAAATTATGAGGATGAAATATTGTGTGACGTAATATCAATGACGGCCACTCACGTGTTACTTGGAAGGCCGTGGCAATTTGATCGTCGAGTTACCCATGATGGGTACACCAATAGGTACTCATTCACCTATAATCGAATCAAGTTCATCCTTGATCCTCTAAGCCCTCAACAAGTTCAAAAAGATCGACTCAAACTGCAAAAGGAAGACGAACAAGTAGAAAAGGAGAAGGAAGTAGACCTGCCCACGGTTATGAACCGGAGGTTTTGGTTCGGAACCGCCGGTTCAGGTTTTGGGAAATATGGAACCGGAACTGAACCGTGAAGCTGTTTCACGGTTTCAATTCTGAACGGCTGGTTTTTGGACGGTTCGTAGCGGTTTAGGTTCGTTTTCGCGGGTTTTTTTTTATCCTTAATTTTTTTTCCATGTAGTTTGAAATCGTAAAATAAATTGGAATACGGAAATGGATAGTTTAAATTTAATTAAGACGAGTAAGGTGAAATTCTTGTTAACACAAGTATGAGGTGAGTGTAAGTGAGGATAGAGGGGAGCATTTATAGATAAAAATAGGGGGAAATGAGATTCATTTTGAATTTAAAATCAACATTTAAATAAATAAATAAAAAAGAAATGGTGTTTTGTGCAATCAATTTTGAATAGTGCAACCATCACCCATCGCCAACCAAACAATTTTGAAGACTCGACTAATCAATTTTGAAAACTGCCGATTCATCAATCAATGTTAATTAGAGTATTATGTTTTATTTAAAGTATTCAATTCTTCTAAGTTTTATCAAACAATGTTGATAAATATTTATTAATAATGATTCACACTCCATAGACTCCATATTTAAAAAAGTGTGTTAATTAATAAAATTGGAAATAGTTTTATAAAGTTATTACCATAATAGAGTATAGTTTTAATATAAGGATTAACTATGTTTAATTTTATCATTGCATTGGCGGTTCGGAACCGTGAACCACGGTTAACCGGCGGTTCGGTCGCGGTTTTGGTTCAAAAAATTTGGAACTTGAACAGAACCGCGGTTCTAAAATTCACGGTTTCGATTCAGAAAATTTCTCGCGGTTTCGCTTTGGAACCGTAACCACCTGTTACGGTTTCAGTTTTAACTGTCGGTTCGATAAACCTTTGGCAGCTCTAGAAGGAAGTCGGGATGTGACAATTTTTCGTTGAATATTTTATTAATTATAATGTAGAATCTATTAATTATTAATACGAGTGTATTAATATATCCACCTCTCTCTCAATCTGCCACTTTATGCTCCTCTTAGTCTATCTCAATTCCAAATAATTTCTTTGATAGGTATTAATCCAAATTAATATCCCATAAGTTTAAACTCGTCAAGATCACCTAAAAAGGTTACGAAAAATATAAATGTGGAGTACATGACTAAATAGTACATATAAACAGTGGCGAAGCCACGTTGAGGCTAGGCCCCATGTTCCCCCCATCAATTTGTCGATTGACTATATATAACATATGCAAACTACACTGCAAGTATAGTGTCTCTGGCGCAGTTGATTTGAGACGTAGTCTTGTAAGTTGTAACCCAGATGTTGCAAGTTTGAATTTCTGCGGCAACATATTTCTCTTTTTCTCTATATGCTAGTTTTTTTCTCTTTTCTTTATTCTAATGCAATATAATACTATGTAGTATATTATAATACTTCTACTCTCTATTTTTCAGAACATGCTTTCTATTTGTTCCTTTTTTACACTATTAATTATGTTAATCTTAAATCTTTATCACTTTATATTTGAAAATTCATTTTTATTTATACTATTTTTATATAAAACTTGAAAATAGTAAATAGGAGTATTAATTATTTCGAACTTTCGACATCAGCAACGTTAAATGAACTATGTAACTATTAATAGTGATTTAGAACCCCCACCAAAAAAATTCTGGCTTTGCTGCATATTCATTCCATTCGGTTAAATAGATGTAGATTTGTAGAGTAACATCATTTCTTCTAAAAATTGATAACTAACATGTGAAGTAGCACCAGGAAAAGACAAATTCTCATAATTAAAGGTAAGATACAAAAATTAAAAAGAAAAAGTAGAAAAGAAAAAAAAAAGAGCTAGACCACATTAGCCTTGACATGGTCAAATATGTCCCAAAATGGAGGAATTATTAACTGGAACCAACTCCATATTATTGAATAAAATAAAATAATGGATGTGTGTCTTTTCTTATACTCCATTTAATTATTTGGTTTGAAAAAAAAAACTATAGTCTATTCGACCAATGACCAAAAGAGCCAACAAAAGCATCTAAACCCTTAATCAGAAGATACTGTCTCCCAATCTCTCACTTCCACCTGTTCTAATTTTCTTGTATTTATGTGATTTTTGTTAGGTGAATCTTAATTCCAATTTTAGTCCGATCTTAATCCACCTCTAATCTAATTCCACCTAATTAACTATTTGTCCTGTGATTCGTATCATTTACTATCCCGTACTTTCAAAATAGAACTTTTTTTTCTTCACTTATTTAAAACTAGAAACTTTCTATTTTAGAAAATATTTTTATTTCTGATGAGGTGATACACTTTTTTCGCTAACAACATTTAATTTATATTTTCTTTCTATCTTTTTTTTACTTTACCAATTATATATTAAAATTCATACTATTTCAAAAGTTTTTACTGTTAACAGACAGAAGTAGGACTGTTTTATATTGTTGTCATAAATTATAATGACAAACACTCAAATGCACAAATTTATTCATTATATTGTGATACTTTTAATAGTCCTGATATGTGTTTTTCAATTAGTGATTATCATTCTTTCCAACCATAGTAAGCTCTCGGTCGACCCTATCATCGGAATACGAAGGTCAGACAACTTCGGTATTTGGAGTTGCCTTCACTTCCGTTCTTTGTCCATCTCTCGTTGCCAGATGTAGTTGTCAATACAACCTTGTCTTCTGATGGTAGAATCAATCTTCTTTATTGTGCTCGATGTATTACAAGTTTATTCAATGTGAACTTTCAACGCCGGATTTAGGTGGAGTTAAGGGTTGAGCAAGTCTACTGCAACTCAATCCATTAAAATCAACCTCCAGAGCTTCTATCAATCCAATGTGGTAGTTCCACTCCGCGCCAACCCGATTTATTTTTGTTCTTCGTCCATCATCCATATCCACTATAGCGCAAGGTGTCACACTATCATTGTCTGACCAGACTGATCCTCCACATTCTATTTTCTTGGTCCGTCAATGCAAGCATCAGCTAAGAATTTCAGTTGTCAAACAAAAACCAAACATTATTTCCAAATTTGATCACATCCAACAAATTAATTGCCCGCACCCATGTATTTGCTCACACATAGCCCACAAATAATAAGGGAAATTGATCACCTTCATTAAAGGGAAATTAAAAATAGGCGATCAATAATTTTCACAAGCCAACTTTGCTAGCTTAAAGTTGAACACTATAGAGGAAAATGATGTAATAATACAAACAAAGTGTCACGTTGCTTAATAATTCATTTCATACAACCCACAGTCCACAAAGATACAGTATCAACTCCACAGACAGTCAGATTCAGCGGAAATGAACTTACTTTAATGAATATATTATTCATATAAATATTAGATATAGATATGTGTTGTTCATTTATAAATGCTCCCACCGCCATTCACGCTACTTTTAAGTTCTATGGTGCATTATTTAGTTGGCTCCATAATCTAAGCAATCATACGTAACAATTAAATATTTTGTCGAATTTGGACCTCCTCAACTGTATAGGTATAGTTGTAATTTGATATTTTAATATATTGTGCTAATATTGATATTTAAAATATTAATATTACATATTTTAATGTGATCTTGTTAATATTTTTAATATATTGTGTTGATGAGTTAGGAGAACTAGCAACTTAAGAAAGTTAGCGAATATAATGCGATTCCTACCAAAAAAAAATATACTAACTCTTTAAGGTTATTATTCCAATCGATCTAGAGATTGATAATAACAAGCAATGTTAGAATTATTTGCATTAATGTTAAAAGTTTGGGCTATTTTATCTCTTACCATAATAATATCACAAAAATAAAAGATCCAGGTTGGAAAATTTATATCAGAATGTCTGCAAATAATTTTTTTATGATTAGATCAGCACTATACATTATATAATTAATACCACCATTTAATGCGCACACAAAGCATACACCTAAAAAATATTGAAATAAAACACATATAGCAGTAAAATATTTTATTCAATCTTACATATCCAAGAATCATGCACAGACAAAAGACAAAAACTTCTGTAGAGTGTAGACGATTCACAAAATCAATTTACAAATCAACTTATATAAATAATAAAATACCAAGTAGTACAAATTTAATTTCTCTGCATTCTATTCCCTTCATTCCCCTAAAATGCCAACCATCTTTGCCCAATTTTTTTAACATGGCCCACAATATGAATTTCTTGCAAGGGTGATTGGCATTTAAATACAAACATTAAATCAACAAATATATTTAATTAAAAATAAATATACTACTACTACTATACTAACTTTGGCGATCTGAGATCTTGATTTTCTTCAATTGTGGCGATGAAGAAACTGAGGAAGAATTCGAAGCAACTGCCCAAGAATCGTTTGAGGAAGAATCTGAGATGAATGAGAGATCAAACATCCCTTTTGGGCTACAAGGCAAAGATCCAAACTTTCTTTTGTTGATTCTGACGTTTGTAGCCACTTCTTGAATTAGCATAAAGCAATCTTCAACTTTGTCCTAATTTCATAGCACATTGCAAGAATTTTAGTATTTACATTTCTAAAAATTGAATCCCATTTTTTCATGGAAATTGTTGTACCTTGTTGATTCCAAGAATGCCCAATAATCGATTGTGGTGTTCCGGATCAATTGAGGGTTCAATGTTGGTGATCACATGGATCATTGTAGCTGTTGCCATTGTAGAAGGTAGATATGCCATGAATCTATTGTCTGGATTTAATAGAAATAAATTATTAAGATAATAAAATTGAAATAAATAAATAAATATAAACTGTCAAAAGAGTCAATTGTGGTCTAGCAACTTTAGACATTAGCCTAGGAAACAATAAATTATGGAGTATTATTGTTTTTATTTTTGAATCAAATAACATATTTTCTTTATAAATAAAGAACTTCGTTTAACTCACATGTGAATTATAGTAATATTAGACACTATTTGACCAAAAAAACTCACCATCATAATTTCTTCAAAAAAAAAACCCACAGTAATTCTTTATTTTAGGTGTCCACAGAATTTAGATTCATTTTCTAACTATTTTTCATTTTCTCCTCATCACCTTTTCTTTTTTATTTTCTATCTATTAAAATTCATGCATTCTAAAATAAGACTACTATTCATTGACTAATAATTGACCAAAATTAGACCAAAAATTATTTTTTGTAACAATTTACCGAAAAAGATGAGAATTTTAATGCTTCATTACCTGCAATAACAGAGAGAATCAAACGCTCGCATCTCGCAAGAAACTCCCCACAAAGATGTTCATTCAACAATAGCCTTCTTGCAATGTAATCAAGAAACGAAAATGGGGTGATGAGATTCATCTTCCACTCCAGCGTCGACAGAATCAAAATCTCCATTTTCTGAATGTTTCTGGGCTCAAACACATAAATGGGCTCCTCCACCTGCACAAATCAGCCACACCCATCTCATCAAAATCAAGAAAATCTCAAAAAGATTGGATTTTAATCATCAAGATTGGATTTTTATCGCCAAGATTGGATTTTTATCGACATACTTGAAAGTCTAGAAGAAGAGGGACATCGGTTTCTTCCACTTTAGCGGCGAGGGAGAGAGAAGCGACGGCGGCGAGCTGAAACATCCACGGCTTGTCGCTGTCAAATCGGTGGAGGAATTTATCGAGATAGGTGACTGCAAGAACCGCAGTGAGAGGGGAGAAGGAATAGTAGGCGATGGCTCTGAGCATCCATCGAATTACTTCTTCGATTTGGGGTTTAGTTTGGGATCTGCGGTGCGGTTCGTTTTGCTGCTCTTTGTGCAGTAGTGAGCGAAGTTCGTCGTCTTGTTCGAAGGGAGTGGTGAAGGAATTGAAGTTTAGGGAATGTTGGTGTTGGAGGGGAGTGTTTTGGGTGGTGTCGAAATGGTCTTCGTTGCAGAGGAGAGTGTCCAGGAACTGTGTGTGGGGAAGCATGTTTGTTGGGGGAGGTGGGGAGGAGTCATTCTAGTTTTGTAGGGGAATAGAGATGAGAGAGAGATGGGGAGGGAGATTTGGTGTGAGACATGTGTGAGAGTGGTGGATAGTAGAGGAAACGGCTAAAGAATGGATATTTATGGGTGGGTTTTGCTCTCATGGACCTTTTTTTTTCGTGTTTAGGCCATCCGCAACGCTGTCTCTTAACCGTCTCATCTCTTAACTATTCATGGGCCCCACTGTACTTTTCAGTTCATCTCTTAACTAAGAGACAACACCTGCATCCCTCCATCTCTTAACCATCTCTTATCCATCTCTTAACTATTCATTCAATTTCATTTTTTATTTTTATTTCCAACAAATTCAATTAATAAAAACACACTTCATTAAATAAAATAAAATCACAATTTAAAGGCCTAAAAAATTATAAAATACATAATTAAAAATACGTAATTAAAAAATAATATAATTAAATAAAATAAAAATTACAATTTAAAGGCCTAAAAAATTAAAAAATACATAATTAAAAATACATAATTAAAAATTAAAATTTACAATTTTTTTTTTCGAATTTTCGATTTTTTTTTAAAAATAAATAAATTTATGACGTCATAATTCCGACGCCCACTCGCGGGCCGGCGAGTGGGCGTCACGCCATCGCTTAGCGCGCGCCACCACGTGGCCCCGCGCGTCGTCTCGCCAGCTCGAGGTCGGCCTCTTCCGGACGCGTCGCGCGACGAGATGTCTCGTCTCGTCGAGACGAGACAAGCGTCGCAACGCTGTCTCGATGCTGTCTCGTCTCGTCGAGACGAGACCGAGACAGCATCGAGCCGCGTTGCGAATGCCCTTATGAGTCTGTTCCTAAGTGAGAGTGTGTGTATGTGTGTGAGAGAGAAAATAAGGGTACAATTAAAATTAAGACAAATGTATTTCTAATTCTAATAATGAATCATCTTAGTTTGAAAAAAAAAAAGTTATCTTCTTTGAGATGGGGAGATGACTTTTTCTCTCAGAAACAAAATTATACCAAATCGAATCTGAATACAATTGAACCCAGACTGTGTGTGAAAGAGAGAGAGTGATCGGTTCCAAATCGAATTGGAAAACCATTTTTTTCTAAAATATAAAATCGAACTTGAATTTTGAATAAATTGAACCCAAACTATATACTCCCTTTGTCACATTAAAAGTGAAATATTTTTTTTAGATTGTCCTATTAAAAATGAAACGTTCCTTAAAATGAAAATAATTATATCTCTACTTTTTCTTCTCTTTTACTTTACTTTCTTTGCATTAACTCACAAAAACAACATTATATTAATCATGTACCGATTCCAAAATGTTTTATATGTAATGAGACAGAGTGTATGAGAAAGAGCATTCGGTTTCAACTAAACTACTACTATAAAAATTAAAATTTTGTGAAAAATAAAACCAAATTAAACTGAAATTAAAAAAAATCAAACCAAGCAGAAAAATGAAATTACATGATAATATTCAAAAAAATTGGAGATTTTGAAAATCTAAAACTCGAATATGTGTTTTGACAGACCGATATAGAGGTAACAAGGGGCTTAAGCCCCAATTTAATAACAAAAAGTTCTTTTATAATATCATCTATGTGCGGATGCGCATTGTTATACAAAACAAAACATATGATAGATATTATCATAAAATTTTAATTCAAAATTTAAAATACATATCTCCTATCAACATAATTTATTATGCGTACATGTTAAACCACTCAAGTGTTGGAGAAGTTACAACAGATGACCCTATAGGTGGTAGTACTTTGCAATTTGTGTATATAGACAAATGGTGAAAAATGGAGTTATATTTGTTTTACTTAATATTTTGTGTTGAATTGGTATGATATTTGTACTATTGAGTAGATCTTAATAAGTACAATATGTCACCTTTTATGTACAATAATCTGCAATGATCACTCCTGATTTTAAATAAAAAATTTAATACTATATTCTAAAATTATTTGAGATTTCATATTAGTACATCATCCAAGTTCTAGATCCCAACTTAATGATCATACACCGTTTGATTAAGAGGAATCACGAAAATGAAAGAGAATGAAGGCTATGATTAAGTGTAGTATCGACAGCTTTTGGGGCTATAATTATACGCGAATTAATTGCATTTATTGGAAAAATAATTGTGTATTATTATTTTACTTAGCTGTTTAATTAAATACAAGGCAAAACGAAATACAAACTTACATTTATAAGTAGTGAGAAGTCAATTTAATAAACTGTTGCGCCGAAATTGGATGAATAGTCATGAATATTAGAAATAATCAAACAATCGTGGGCGTCATTAAATTTAAGGAATTATTGCCACCAACAATAAAAATTAAATTCTGCAATAGTGGCAACACAATTATCACATTTTTCATCATCCACCAAGTACGCCAATGGTATATTCAATACATATGAATCATTTTTAATTTATTTTTTACATATAATAAAGTACAACATACTAAGATTGCAGAATATATTAATGGCATTCGTATAGGTGATACTTTATAGGTCACGAAAAATTCATGGCAAATTTTCATTTCTATTCTATAAAAGAAATATGATCAGAGTAAAAAATTAGTGACCATTATAGAAATAGTTAAGACCTAAATAATAAAAAATGAGGAGTTAAATCATGGTAAAGAAAGAAGTAAACGTTTTATTCAGAGCCATTGTGTGAGAAAAGATTCGGACAATTATAAGAAAGAGAAGCAAATGGTCAATACATATCCTAACTGCGGAAATAGCAAGAAATTGAAAATACGTGAAGGTGATTGTTGAGCGTGTTTGATGATGAATTAATTGGTTGTTGTCTTTGCTCTATATGTTCTTTGATCCGATATCTCCTCTTGTCTATGTCGCGCTTGTAGTGTTTCGAGGGCTTTGACATAATGTCTTTATGTTTGTTTTTTATTCGTTTTGACTTGTTTGGATTTGAACGCTTGTATGTATTAATAGAAAAATGCAAGAATGTGAACAACAACCAAATCATAACCCAAAATATGTGTCAATTGTTAGATTTTGTTAGATTAAATCAGGGTTTAGGCAATGATTTTTTTTTTAAAAAAAATAGCATAATTGAATTAAAATCCAAGGTGTAACTTGTACAAGTTGAAGTTGTAATAGTAGTAATAAGTAAAAAACAATGAATATGCATACATTTTGAGAGTAGTTTTGGCAGACATAATTAAAAAAAAAGACAGACATATATGTAAGGTTGCACTAAATTAATGCGTCGCCAAATACAAATATGAACAGGAGATTTATTAATTGATTTCGGCAAATCTGCAACATGCTTAGAGACATAAAGTGAAACAAAAATAAAAGGACTTCTGCAAATATGAACGATGCGTTGGAATGATTGATATACGAATGTTGTTTGCTTTTTTCATAGTCAGCGTTTACAGAAAATATTCAATGTTTTACAGAAAATGTACTTTTATGCTATTCATTTTATTAATTATTTTTTTAATGCTTAGAATTATTTTAATACTACTATCATTTGAGTTATTCCAAGGAGAGGCGATGATTTGACTCTACAAATAAATAATTAATTAAATAGAAATTGAAAGTTTAGAAACCATTATGCTTTAACTATAATGCAAAATGAATAAAATAAAAGAGAATAGAAAATAAAAATAAAAATAATTGAAATATTATTAATATACATAATTCAGTTAAAAAGAAATACACTTATTAAATTAGAAATTCATCAACTTTGGGATGGATTGCCAAAAATGGCCGTTTCTAAAGATGAATGAAGTACTCCCTTCATCTCACATTTGGAGTCACTTATTGTTATGGCTCGGATTTTAAGATAGAGTTGAAGTGTGTAATAAATGAAGTGAGATGGTGGAGTGTGCAATAAATGAAGTGAGATTGTAGAGTTGGTTGAAGGTGGGTCCCTTTTGACTTTTGATTTTTATTTTGATTTATTTTAATGTAGATAATGACATTTTTATGTAATTTTGATGAAGAATGAGGTAAAATTGTATGACCAAATATGAAAAATTTTAAAAGTGACTCTTAAACTGGGACAAACTTTTATGGCAAAAAGTGACTCTTAATCTTGGACGGAGGGAATATTTGATTAAATAACTAAAAATAAATTTTGTTTTAATTTGGACGGGTATGACTTAATACTATTACTCTCATTAAATCATACTCTCTCTGTACCATAGTACTTAGTGGAGGAATTTTAATGCCACAAGATTTAGAAAAAAATGTGTAAAAATAAAAAAATAATAAAGTAGAATAGAAAAAATAGTAGAGAAAACAGATATGATTAATCGGGTTGTTAGGATAGTATCCAAAGAACAAACACCAAATCCTCGGAATCACATGTGTTCCTTTGCAAGGACGAAAGTGAGATCATCGAGCATCTCTTTTTTAGCTGCAAATTCTCCGGTAGGCATATGGTATTTTTTATGGTCTTTTGATATCACGCTATTTGCTTAGTTTTGGATGGAGTGTTTTATTTTATTTATGTTTGTTTTATCTATGTAATTTTCTTTTCTTCTGTGCTCCGCAACTCGCCTATATTAAGGTTCCAGCCTTTTGAGTAATCAAAAAAATCTATTAATCCCCTTCCACTTGTTCCTACTAGTACATACTACCTCCGTGCTAAAAAAGTAGGACATATTGTGAATGACACGGATTTTAATGTGGAATTGGTAAAGTAAGAGAAAAGAGAAAAAAAAGGTAAGAAAGAAGTAGTGTTAGTGGAATGTGGGGTCCATATAATTAATACTCCTCCCGTTCCATATTAATAGAGGCATTTCATTTTGTGCATTCGTTTTGAAAAAATAATTATAAATAGTTAAAGTCGAGAAAAAGTAAAGTAAAATAGAGAATAATATAGAGAGGAGACTTATATATAATATTATCTCTCTTACTTCATTTTTTCTCCACTTTAACTATTTATAATTATTTTTTCAAAACGAATGCGTAAAATAGAATGCCTCTATTACTATGGAACTGAGGGAGTAAGAGAGAAGAGAAAAAAGTAAGAAAAGTTGTTGATTTTTTTTAAAAAAAAATTTGCTTTATTTTTCGTGGACAACAAAAAATGATAAATGTGCTCTATTTTTCAGGACTGACAGAGTATTATCCTGTTAATGGCATTAAATTTATAATCGGGCAATATTGCAATTGGAATTTGAAGAGATATTTAAAATATTAAATTTGTACCCGATTTCAGTACATTACTAAAAAGATGAATGGTGAAATCAATTAATTCACGGCGATCAGAAATTCAGTAGATAGGCTCCGGCAACATACTGTTTTGATTAGTCGGCACAAGTTCCACTATAAGTTGAAAGCTCTTGCTTCAAGCAATCATCCACTTATTCACTAATCCACTATAAGTTGAAAGCTCTTGCTTCAAGCAATCATCCACTTATTCACTAATTCATACACCGTACCCTCCGTCCCAAGATAAGCGATTCACGTTTTTTTTTGAGACGTCCTAAAATAAGTGAGTCATTTCCTTTTTTTATATTCTTTTTTTTACTTATTTTCTCTATTTTATTAACTTACTTTATTCACTTTCCACTTTACTAACAAAATCCTACTGTATTTCATTAAATCCCGTGCCGAAAAATATTTGCTCACTTATCTTGGAACGGAGGAAGCAGTATTCTTGGAAGATTACTGTTTTATTTAGGTATTTGGTTTAGTTTTGTTTTTCAATTTTATGTTTATGTTTGTCTATGATCATTATATCACATTTATGTTTGGTTATACAAGGCCAAAAATATATGTGTAGTTCGATTTTTATGCGTAGATGACATCCGATAATTGTTTTGAAAGTTGAAACCATTATACTTTGGTGGATAAAAGTTGACGGACAAAGTCCTATTATGTGTTGCTTGTTGCTTATGTTATGAGTAGATGATATCCGATATACTATTATTTGAACGTTTTGAATTACATGCAATAAAAAAAAGTTAGGATCCGTTTGGTACACGGAATTGGAATTGAAATTATATCGAATTAAATTGGAAGGAATTGAATTGGAATTCAATTCCAAATCCTTTATTTGGCAAAATGAAATAATTGTTATGGAATTGAATTTAAAAAATCGAATGTGAGTGTGTTGTGTGTGTGTGTGCAGTGTGTGTGAATGTGTGTGTTGTGTACTGTGTGTGTGAATGGTGAATGTGTGTGCTGTGTGTGTGTTTGAATGGTGAATATGTGTGCTGTGCCGTGCGAATGTGTGTGTGTGTGATGTGTGTGTGCGCAGTGTGTGTTGTGTGTGTGATGTGCAGTGTGTGTGTGCGTGCGCGCTGTGTGCGTGCAGTGTGTGTGTGTGTTTTTGCTCTGTGTGTGTAGTGTGAGGATGTGTGTAGTGTGTGTGTGTCTGAACGTGTGTTGTGTGTGTGTGTGAATGTGTGTAAGAATTATGCATTGTGTGTGTAATTTAATAAATATTTGGAATTCCACTATTTCATGCGGAATTCAAATTGTGGAATTGGAGGATTTGAAATTGGAATTCAATTCCAAATCCAAGAATTTTTCTAATACCAAACAATGGATGTGAAATTGAAGGCTTCAATTTCAATTCCAGACTTCCAATTCTATATACCAAACGCAGCCCTAGTGTTGTTCTAATTATGGAACATGGATGGGCAACAACAAATTCAACTGAAACAGAACTAATACTCCATATGTGTATGCAATAAGTCAAAAAAGTTAGAGCAATATTTTGGCTTATTACTAATTTGAATTCAATGGTTTGGACTTTGGAAGATGGCCATATCATTTAAAATAGTGGTTCACATTGGCTATGACCCCAACTCACGTTATATTCCTAGCCACAAAATAGAATATTTAGAAATGCCATGAGTTTTAATAGTTCTATGAAATTAGTAATTAAGAACGAGTAAAAAAAATTAACTGTGAAAAATAATCCTCATTCGTTTAAAAAGAAAAACTCACAAAAATAGGAGTAGGTAGATTTTGAAGAACAAAGCAAAATAGAAAAGATGAATTATTTATTTAGGAACCTATAAAAATAAAATATGGTGGAGATGTATTGAAAAGAGGAGATTGCAGGTGGTGGGTTAGAATAGGAAATCTGATGTGATAAGAGGCCATTGTCCCACTTTTCCAGCGAGTGGTACAAGATTTTATAGTCCCAACAAGGACACATCACACTTTTTGCCAAACCCATGGCATTGACCCATCATCACTTTTCACACATTTGTTACTCTTTCCATGTTAGAAGTCTCATTCTTCGGCAACAGAATTTTAAGAAATATTATAAAAAATGAGTGAAAAAAGTTAATGGAATATAAACCTCATTATTATATATACTCCCTCTGCCTGTGAATAGGAGTCCCGCTTTTTCATTTTAGTACGTCCGCGAATAGGACTCCTATTCGCAGACAGAGGAGTATATTATAAATTTATTCTCCTCCGTCCTCCACCTGTCTACAATTTAAAAGTCTCATTTTGCTATTTCAAAATATATGTAATTCCATGATTTAAAAGTCTTATTTTGTCATTTCAAGATATCCGTTATTAAAAGTTTCATTTATTATTTTCCATTTTAAGAAGTAGACCCCCGATTCAAATAACTTATTACACTCACGTTCTATTATAAAATCTTTATATAAAACTATTACATAAAAATAATTAGGCTCCAATTCAAAGATCACACATTTGAAATACATTTGAAATACGCTTTTTAGATCGAGCTACTTGTAACGACAAAACGACATCGTTTAGACATACACACGATACCAAAACAGACTTACAATCTGCTCTCTGAAATGGATTCAGCAGAATAGTTTCTGCTCTTGTTAGAGGAAATTGGTATTATCCAACCAGTTTCAATCAGCTCAAACTAAATAAACCTACCAACTTGTATATCTACTTTAACATTCCCTTCAAAACATCAGTTTAGGCACAAGATTATGCATCATCTGCAGATATTATTAGCACTCCGTATTCGACGCAAAGTGGTACCCCATCGAGAAGGATTGAGCGGCGTTTTAACATCGGAGAAGAAGCTTAATTTCTCGAGAAAAGATCAGCTGCTGCCGCGTTTGAAATACTCCTTTATGAATCTTTCTCCATAACAGGGGTATTTGCCTCGGATGTAGGCTCGGAGACACTTTTGGTAGGAGAAGTCGATCCATCCGCCGTCAGTTCTTACGACAAAGAGGCACCTTGAATTCGAGAAATGGGGATGCCGGTCAACCTTCATTTGAATCACAAGTTAGAAGATGAATAATTCCAAAGAAGCATATTATAGGGATTGAATTGACAATCAGTCTGCCACAGAAATGAAACTAACCATAATTGAATCAAGTCCGCAACCAATCTTATCTTCGGAATGAGGGTGATGTGCAAGAAGCCGATCTACCACAGTTTGCTCGTCTTTTGGGGTGAGGCGTTCTCCATCCATATACCTGGCGGACGAACATACTACTAGGTAAGCATGCCAGTGGACTTCGTTCATCACACAACCAACAAAGACGAAAGCATAGTATCGATTATCTAAAATTGAGTTTCTCAATCATCTAATGCACATGCAATGACGGAGAGACCAAAAGCATTGGTTGGATTGGCACAGCCGCACAGGCACGCCATATCAAGGAAGCTGACCAGTTGATTCAGAAACATGGAACCTCATGGATTTCTATTGTACAATACCAGTTCGTGATCGAGAATCCACCAATTAGCTATATAAGGATTAGGAAGGACAAGTTGTGACCAGGAAGTCTAGGTTCATTTCTAAGTCTTACAAAATCGACAAGATTTTACAATCGGTTTTCACAAGAATATATAGATGTGCTATGTAAAAGGTCATTCCAAAATAGGCTTACTCCAGCTTGTTGTGTAGAGCACTAGATCCATTCAATTTGAATTTAATTAAGAAAAACTAACTTTTACTCTTATGTTAGTATGATATCTTGACTTCCTTACTTTCTTTGCATAACCAAACTACATCAATTCATTGAAGAATGCATGCATCAGTTACGAAAAAACTCAAGCAAACATGGGATCCACTTACACTCAATTTTATTCAAGTCATATATATTCAAATAAGTCTCTCAGAACCATGATAGAGCTTTCATCGAAAGGTTACAGCAAAAGAATTTCATTGCCAGTTATACTTTCTGCAAGTACTTTTAGCAGGGAAACTAAAATGATAATGCTTTTTGGATGATTTTTTTTTATCAAATCTCACTTCTTTACCTGAACAAGCCAAAAACAAGTAAAGTCTCAAAGAGAGTAACCCTTCGCCAAAATTTTCAGCAGTCACCTTTGTAAAGTTTTAATCTGTGATAGATTATATGATACATGGATTGACCATAGATTCCAGAGGGGAGTAGATGTTTTGGCATGATAAGTAACTCATTTTCTGTAGTGGTAATATTACTGTTATTCTAATTTTCTACTGTATTCCAGGTTTGGCTACATTTCAAATACGGTAGAACACAAGCTCTAAAAATATTACTATGACATAACAGAAAGGGAAAATCTTTGTGCATTAGTCTGAGAATCTTAAGTGCCATAGACCATGGATCACCCAAGTAGAGAACAGTTATACTAGAAGAAGGATAGCAAGATCCTACCGGAAAACAAACAAGTAGCAATGAGTAAAATGGATGCTAAGATGGAAATGCTACTGGGTGATACGATAACAAAATTTCGGAAGGTAGTGGTAGTTCATAACCTGTCCCGGCCACAAGGTTAGGCTGAAATATAGAGAAATCTATGTTACCAGAGAATGCAAGACTTAGGCTAACAAACAAAATCTAGATACCACAACACATATCAAAAGGTTACTAATGACTACGTCACTACTAGCCTTTTACACAATCTCAGTATTTACTATTCAGCTTAGAGTCCTTCAAGAGAATAGAAAACTAATAAAAGAGCTCATCGACTTTGAATCAAAAGCAACTACATTCACAGTCCAAACAACTTTACAAGTTCCTGTTGGGACCTAAATACCTAATTAATTTTTCTTTTAAGAGGACCCAATTTTGCACCGTGGTTACTCAGACTCCAGCCTATTGGATGGAAAAGAAGCGTCATACCAACTAAATTGTGCTACATCGCCAAATATCGAATTCCAACTCTACTTCTAAATTATCTAATTTGAGAGCAACTAAGTCCATTCTACTGATTTTGGTTTTCGTATTCCACGGGATTAGACGACATTCCTTGATTACTTAGCTACTATCTTTTCCAATCTCATGTACTCCTTTCATCAATTTAAGTGACATTTTATCGATTATTTCTACCTGAATCAAGAAGCTCACAGCTCCTACATAGTATGCCTTCAATCAAACCCCCAATTGAAAATCTTGCATTCAAGTAAGAATCCATTCAAGCCCCAAAACAATTAAAATCAATGTGAAACTGAAAAATAAAGCCATCATCAAACAATAATCCACAACAAAAAATTGAAAATAGTATACATAAGAAAGAAATTGAAACAATTTAACCTAATCTCAGAGAGAGAGAAGGAAAGCACGCACCTGTTCGAGTGAAGTATTTCTTTGGTGAGGCAAACAATGGGCTCGATGTCTTCAAATATTTCTGCTTCCTTGATTTTCCATCTCCGGTAGTCCGGGTCGTCCAATTTAGGGTGATGAGGGCGATCTTTTACATCGGTTGATTGAAAAACCTGAGCTAGAGAGGGTGATTTGCCACCGTCGGCGCCGGTGGAATCAGCGGCGGAGGTGCACAGCGGCCTGCGAGGCGGCGGGACATTTATGAGAGAGAGGTGATAGCTGCGCTGGACGAGGCGGAGGAGGAGGAGCGGCGGAGCTCTTAGAAGCGGAGCAGCAGCCATTGATTCTGAACCCAAGGAATTGTTTTCAATCGAAAAAGAGACCTTATGTATTTGAATTATTCTTCAAAATATCGAAGGAATGCCGATTTTTTTTTCTTACATACTGATATTCGAGATATAAAATATAAATTGGTGTGGAAATCATTTTGGACGAAAATGAAAGAGAGATTAATGATAATGACTCCCATAGATAGTTCAATAGAGGAGTTATATTTCAATTAGACATGATAATAGTCGTGATAAGATTCATGGATTTGGCATATCAATTGGACTAGTGATCTTTGTTGGTACTAGTAATGGATATTTTATTTTCAAAAGTTTTAAAAAATATTACTTCCTCGTGTATTAGTTAAAACATTTCTTTTGAATATGAAATTAACAAAATAATTTATTAAAGATCAAAATAAAGGGAGTTAAACAAGAGAGATGAAAATGGTAAAGAATAAAGTTTTTTCAAAAAGAAAACTCCCTTCCTTACATAAAAGTAGAGTCAAATTGGTTCTAAACATAGGTCTATTTTATGATTTTTTTAGTTATATACTTTATCTTTTAAAATTTTTGCATTCTGAACATTTCAATTCGAATCACAATTGGTCTTACACTAACGATTCTGTCAATTTTTATACGATTTTAACACGGTTTTGACCAATTCTTAAACGGTTTTAACCCGAATAGGTCTTAAACGGTTTTAACCCGAATAGGACTGTTAGAACCATCAAAATCGATCAAAATCGGGTTAAAACCGTTTAGAAATTGACGGAATTGTTAGTGTATGACCAATTGTGATCCGAGTAAAAATGTTCAGGATGCAAAAATTCAAAAGATAAAATATAAGACTAAAATCATAAAATAGACATATGTTTATTTTGGCCTTTATTCTTTTTTCTATTTTGGTACTACTACATTCTAGTAGTTGAGTCATTTCTCACATTTCTTCTTACTTACGCGAGGGAGCGGGACACCGGTAAGGATCACCTCCAACATTTTATAAAACATCACCTAATATACCAAAAAGAAATTGACATGTGGAATTATTTTAAAAATGATAAAGATATTGCAACTCCAAATTCCTCACGCCAAACACCCTTTCTCTCTCTACCTCTCATCCCCACTCAAACTTGCATTTTAGCAATTTAAACCGGACAACATCAAAATCCGGCGTCTTCAATTTTGCCGGCAATGATCTCCCTTGTTGGAATTCAATGAGTCGACGACCTCCGCCGCGGGAAGCCGATGATGGTGATAAATCTGAATTCAAGCAATAAAATTGAATATAAAGAAGAGAGGTAGAGAGATTTACCAAATTCTAATCGAGATCTCAGTGCAAAACCAAAACTTTGCCACATGAACTCCTAAAGAAGAGAATGCAAAAGCTTTGCAAAACAATGTTGAAAAACTTCCCATCTCTTTTCTTCTTACATATTTGTTCTTTTTGTGCATGGTGTAACCATGAATTTAATCTTCCACATTAGCATAAACCATCAATACAATTTCAGATTGGAAGCAATGCTTGAAAATTAAGAGGGAAAAGAGAGATTTAATGGTGGTTGCGAATTTGTGAGGAAAGGGAGAGATTTAACGGTGGAATGTACAGTAAGAGATTTAATAGGTGATGTTTTAAAAAATATTGGAGGTGATCTATACCGGCAAGAGACGCGCCCACCCAGGTGGCATTTTTTAACCGCCTACTCCGACGTCGTTTTTGCCCAAAGAAATGGTGGGTAAGGTGAATACAAACAAAATGAAATAAGGACACCAAATCAGCCGAGTTGAACTGCCACCTCCCAATTCCTCACCGTAATTGCCTCAAATCAAATGATTACAACGATTTCTTCTTTAATCATAGTTTAATCCAAAAGTTTTAACACAAAAAAGCACAACCTTTTTACCTAAACAAATGTGATTCTTGATTAAATTCCTCATTTCCAGTCACACTACCAACAAAAATAATCACAAAATCCCTCTGCAGCTGAAAACAAATAAATTTGAAACTAAAAATCCCACCTTTACCCGCCGCCGCCGATGGGCCAAACCGTCTCCTCCGCGAGGCCCAGATCCTCCAAATCCACCGCCGCCATCTCGCCGCTCAATCCCGAGCCACGCCCCGACAGCCCCGACGATTCCGCCGCCGAATTCGACGATTCCTCCGACACCGATTACTCTCTCAGCCTCCCCGACGAATGCCTGGCGTGCATCTTCCACTCCCTCTCCGCCGCCGACAGGAAGCGCGCGTCGGCCGTCTGCCGCCGCTGGCTCGCGGTGGAGGGCCAGAGCCGCCACCGCCTCTCCCTCCAGGCGCCGGCGGAGCTCTCCGTCGCCCTCCCCCGCCTCTTCTCCCGCTTCGATTCCGTCACGAAGCTCGCCCTCAAATGCGACCGCCGATCCGTCAGCATCGGCGACGAATCGCTGATCCTGATCTCGCAGCGGTGCAGGAGCCTCACTCGGCTGAAGCTCCGCGCCTGCCGCGAGCTCACCGACGAGGGGATGTCGATTTTCGCCGCGAATTGCAGGAATCTCCGGAAATTCTCGTGCGGTTCTTCCAATTTTGGGGCGAGAGGGATGAATGCGTTGATTGAGAATTGCGGATTGCTCGAGGAGCTCTCGGTGAAGCGATTGCGAGGGATTAATAATGCCGGAGCTGCTGAATCGATCGGGCCGGGTAAAGCTGCTGATTCGTTGAAGATGATCTGTTTGAAGGATCTTTACAACGGGCAGTGTTTTAGCCCTTTAATAATTGGGGCTAAGAATTTGAAAAGTTTGAAGCTTTTTCGATGCTCTGGTGATTGGGATAAACTGTTGGAATTGATTGCTGATAGGGTTGATAGTTTGATTGAGGTGCATTTGGAGAGGATTCAAGTTAGTGATTCAGGGCTTTTATCCCTCTCCAAATCTGCTAATCTTGAGGTGCTGCATTTGGTGAAAACGCCCGAATGCACGAACGTAGGGGTTATTGCAGTCGCGGAGAAATGTAGGTTGCTTCGGAAGCTCCATGTCGATGGATGGAAGACTAATAGGATAGGCGATGATGGATTGATTGCTGTGGCTACTCACTGCCTGAATCTACAGGAATTGGTCTTGATTGGTGTGAATCCGACACGGTTGAGTTTGGAGAAGCTGGCTTCGAATTGCCAGAGTTTGGAGAGATTAGCCATTTGCGGGAGTGAAACCGTTGGGGACACGGAGATATCCTGCATTGCTGCAAAATGCTTCGCGTTGAAGAAGCTCTGCATCAAGAGCTGTCCAATGTCGGATCATGGCATGGAGGCGTTGGCGGGAGGGTGCCCTAATCTGGTGAAGGTGAAGGTGAAGAAGTGTCGGGGGGTGACATCCGAGGGAGCGGATTGGTTGAGGGCGAACAGGGGGTCTCTCTGCGTGAATTTGGATGCTGTCGAGCCTGAACTTCCCGAGGCAAGCGTTAGCGAGCAGGGAGGTGGTGATGGCGACGGTGAGGCTCCATCGGGTGGGGGAAGTGGAGACACCAACGTTGCATCGAGCAGGAGCAACGGGAGGTTCAAGATGAGGCTAGGGTCTTTCTCGCGGAGAGGATTGGTGATGTGCACGTTCAAGAGGTGGTCGAGCTTTGGTGGAAGATTCAGGAGCTGCTCTGGAAGGGGCTGATGCCGGTAACTCCCTGCGCTCGATTATACGTGACTCGTTATTTTCGGGTTAAGCCTTTTGATGTGTTGATGAGAAGTGTTAACAATAGCGGATTTGATTAGAATAGGGAAAGGGAGAAAGCCCTTGCACTCCCTTTGCAATCTTGTAAGAAATTTGCTTTAGTTTTAGTTGTAGGGTTGTTTATGAACACAAAATACATGTTTTCTTGTTTGTTTAAGCTAAATCTCCTCGGTTGAATGCAATATAGTATATAATATTTGTACTCAAACAATTAAATTTCATTATAACTTTCAAAATTTCTTAAATTTTTTGACCAATTGAAAAAGAGTAATTTAAAACTGAGAAAAAGAGAGGACAAACTTAATTATGCATCTTGATACCAATGCCGTTCATCAATATATTTGCGTTTATATTTCTTGAACTCACAACAAAATCCAGATATTGTAAAATGAAATTCTATGAAAACTGAAAGTCAGAACATCTAGAAACACACAAGAGTGTCGTCCAATTTAGGAAAATGGGGACGATCTTTTACATCGGTTGATTGAAAAACTTGAGCTAGAGAGGGTGATTTGCCACCGTCGGCGCCGGTGGAATCAGCGGCGGAGGTGCACAGAGGCCTGCGAGGCGGCGGGACATTTATGAGGGAGAGATGATAGCTGCGCTGGACGAGGCGGAGGAGGAGGAGCGGCGGAGCTCTGAGAAGCGGAGCAGCCATTAATTCTGAACTCAAGGAATTGTTTTCTATCGAAAAAGAGTAGTTGCTCCAAGACTTGGACATCGACCCGCCGGTGCTCTTCCCCTTCTTCAGCTTCCGCGGCGCCTCCGCTGTTTGGTAGTAGGCGCCGGAGGTGCTGTATGACCGGAAATCGGGTGTGGGCCCGTAATAAGCCTCTATTTGCATGTTTGAATCGCTGTACATGTTTGATCTGCTGTAATCCGCCATGGAATGGAACTATACTATATGAAACAAATGTGGAGATGTTTTGTTTTTTTTGGAGTTTTAAAGAGGAAATTGTGGTTAAGACCAGTCAAACACGATTTCCCATTTCATATTCATACATTTTTTTTATTTACTCATATAATTAGATAAATTTTAGTATTCGAATTATTTATTTTTCTTCAAAATATCGAAGGAAGGCCAATTTTTCACTTACATACAGATATTCGAGATATAAAATATAAATTGGTGTGGAAATCATTTTGGACGAAAATGAAAGAGAGATTATTGATAGTGACGCGCATGGCTTGTTCAATAGCCCAGAAATACGAAAATGAAAGAGAGATTATTGATAGTGACGCGCATGGCTGTTCAATAGCCCAGAAATACAAAAATGAAAGAGAGATTATTGATAGTGACGCGCATGGCTTGTTCAATAGACCAGTTATATTTCGATTAGACATGATAATAGTTGTAATAAGATTCATGATTTGGCTCGTCAATCGGACTAGTGATCTTTATTGGTTAAACCTAACAGGCACATAGTTGATACTGGTACACATGAATATTCTATTTTCAAAGTTTTTAGAAAATATTACATCGTCCTATGTAGATAAAGCATTTTTTTTTTACATGAGACTAAAAAATAATTTATTAAAGATTAAAATGGAGAGAGTAAAGTATGAGAGAGAATAAAGTAAGAGGAATGAAAAAAAAGTAAAATAAGTGAGGAATAAAGTTTTTTTTTTTAAAAATGACTCAACTACGAGAAAATATTCCCTAGTCCGAACATACCATATGTCAAGATGAGTTGGTATGCCCAACCACTAATATTTTTGACAAATGGATCCACAAATAATTACTTACAATAGAAATTGAATTATACTCCATCCGTCCCATTAAATATGCAACATTTGCTTTTCGACACATGATTTTATGCAGTGTTGTTTTGTGGGTTAATGAAGAGAGAGTAAGAGAGAATAAAAAGTAGAGAGGGTATTGTTTCCACTTTTAGAAACGTTTCATTTTCAATGGGACAGAGAAAAAAGAAAACGTTTCATTTCTAATGGGAGTATATAGAAAGTTTTTCAAATTTGCAATCATCAAATATATTTGAGTAAAGGTCAAAATTGGTCCTGAACATATGGTCATTTTACGTTTTTGGTCCTAAACATTATCTTTTGAATTTTTTGGTCCTGAACATATGAAAATTTGATCATTTTGGTCCTCCGTCAACATTTCCGTTAAAAACTTAACGGTCAACAAGTTTAATCCCAATTTTGACCAAATTAGACTTTTAATTCTAATTTTTTATTCCTAATTAATTCCCTAATTATTTTAATAATTATTTATTTAAAATCAGATTTAAATATAGTATAAAAAATAAAGTGAAAAATTGTAATTCCTCTTCTCTTATGCCCCAATCTCCATCTCCGTCCAATCCAACTCTATCATCATCGCCAACAGCACCTACCCCGCCTTCAACAGCTCCGCCTCCACCATCTCCCTCATCCATACCTCCACCCCTCCACATCGCCTTCAAAGTCTATCTCTCTCAAAATAAATAGTGACCAAGGAGAAACTCTCCCGCAATGTGTGAGTTTCATCTTTCCAAGCCTAGAATTCATATTGGAACTATACTATACTATTATGCTAAATTTTATTTCGAGTTTCATCAGCGCTTTACTTCAAGCACAATACTGCTTTAGGGTTGGTGGATACTAACTTCATCAATTTCTCCATCCAAAATAAAGTGAGTTCTGCCATATTCTAGTTTCTTCTTCACTTTTATTCTCCCTCGGCCATTTTTTGCAGTTTGAGATCCACTTTTGTATGCCTGGTTTGGGAATGAGAAATCCGCTTTTGTATGTGGAGGGGTGGATGAGGGAGATGGCGGAGGCGGAGCTGTTGGAGATTGGGGCGTAGGATTGGATTGGATTGGACGGAGTTGGAAATCCGCTTTTGTTGGCGATGGAGTTGGATTGGACGGAGATGGAGATTGGGGCATAGGAGAAGAGGAATTACAATTTTTCATTTTATTTTTCATATTATTTAAATCTGATTTTAAATAAATAATTACTAAAATAATTAGGGAGTAAAAAATTAGAATTAAAAGTCTAATTTGGTCAAAATTGGGATTAAACCCGTTGACCGTTAAGTTTTTAACGGAAATGTTGACGAAGGACCAAAATGATCAAATTTTCATATGTTCAGAACTAAAAAATCCAAAAGATAATGTTTATGACCAAAAACGTAAAATGGTCCATATGTTCAGGACCAATTTTGGCCTTTACTCAATATATTTATATAAGTACAAATTCATACATATATTTTGCATGGGTCATCTTCTAATGAGTTTAGCACTTTAATCCCAAATTGAAACCGGATATGGATCATTTGATTCAAAAATCAAAGGCTGAGCTTGAATAAAAAAAATATCAATACACTGAATTAACAATCTCAACGAAAAGGTAAAATTGACAATTTGCATAAAATTAAAAGCACATGTTTCAATTTCATTTCTCAAACCATTTAATCCACCTTCAACAACCACACCACTCACTCCATTTTCTCTCTCAATCTCTCAATCTCGTCGCCCGTTCACTACATTTTCTCTCCCAATCTCTCAATCTCGTCGCCGTTCACTCTATTTTCTCTCTCAAACTCGTCGCCGTTCAAAACCAGATTCACTACTCCAAAACACATATCTCTCACTCAAACATAGAAGAACAGCTCGAAAACTCCCCTTCTTCTCCGAAGAAAAGCTCGACCTAGGGCAGATTCACAAATTTGAAGAAAATTAACGGCAAATATGAAATTTAAACTACGAAATTTGTATTAAACTTGCTAAAATTTCAACAGAAACGAAACTAATACATTTATTTTGCAGTGAACGACTTCAAAAAAAGTGCAAGCTCCTGCTGAATCGAAAGGTATTTTTCAATTTGATTTACCGATGATTTTTTTGCATTGCAGTTTGAGATTTCTGATTTCAACAAAGAATTAGGATTCAGATTTTGGTGAAATATGTTTATAAGCTTCTATAGTTGTGTTGTTAGATTGATTTCTGATTTGATAAATATGAATCTTCATTTTCTGAAAGCTTGAAGCTCTGATGAATTATTTAGAAGTTCTGATAATATTAGAAAGCTTTTGTTTACTATATCTAATACAAATATGGATATTGAGGTAGCTAAATGTCAATAATGTGTAAGCTATATGTTGATATTGGGTAAGATATGTGTTAATGATGTCTTAGCTAAATGTATGCTATATGTTGACATTTGTGAATTCAACAGCCTATTAAAATGATTGTAGTATTTGACATAAGTTTGTTTCTAAATTAATTATCATGGTTTATGTTTATCAAAAATACAGCTACAGGGAAAAGATCTAGATCAGAGGAAGATGACAATAAGTTTGACAACAATGAGAACTTAAGGTCTTTTGCTGAAAAAGTTAAAAAAGGCAAAAACAGCAGAACATAAACAGGAAGATAACAAGGGAGTTGATGGTGATTCTTCAGAAGAAACGGAAAAGGCAGAATGTGGAGAGAAGTCAGAAAAAAAAGAAGGAAAAGGTGGGAAAATAGAAAGAGAAGGCAGGAAAACAAAAGATGAAGAAAGAAACTATAAAGGCGGAGAAAGAAAAAGACGAGGAGGAGACATAAACATTGAACATAAAGAAGACAACCATTCTCAATATTACTATTTGGAATTCTCAATAATTCGTGTATAATTTCTCAACATTACTATTTGGAATTCTCAATAATTCGTGTATAATTTCTCAACATTACTATTTGGAATTCTCAATAATTCGTGTATAATTTCTCAACATCACTATTTGGAATTCACAATAATTCGTGTAAAATTTCTCAACATTACTATTTGGAATTCTCAATAATTGGCCTATACACATTCTCATATAGCTGTGAATAACAAAATAATATCAACACAACATTGAAACAATACCAAATCATGTACTTCCGAATATTTTGTAGATGAGTTATGATACTTCTCAATACTGACAAAATGAATACTCACATAACATGTCCAAAATGATATAGGTAATGCCATTAATATTTCTACATACAAAAATATTCAATGACAACAGTCACAAAAGAAGTTTATTTATAATCCTCAAAGCTCCTACTGTTTTTCCCAATTTGCAATAAGTTCTTCCACATCAACCTTGACAAATTTGTTGCATTCAGTCAGATGGTGTTTTGCTCCTTCACCAACTTGCAGTTGCAATTGAATGTAGACGTCACTAGAGTTGTGCAATATTTGGCACGTAAGATTCTCAGAGTCTTCGATCATCTAATTGGCAGTCATATTTGCCAATCTTTGATCTTTTGTCTCTTGTACGTCTCCATATCAAGTTACAAAAATCAATAATAGAGAACAGAACATCAATAAATTATATTTGAAAATATCAACACACAACATAAAATATACAAATTAAAACTAAGAAACAGACATATGAATAAAATTGACAGAATAATCATCAAACAAACTGTGACAAAACCACTAAAACTAGTAGTACTTACTAATCAATGAAAAAACTACTAAAAACATAAACATGTATCGGAACATGAACATCAGAATAAAAAAAATTCAAAAATTACTAACGAATATATGAAACAACAGCTCGAATAAAAACAGAAACTTCAAATACAAAAATTAAGAAGATGCATATCGAATTATTCAAAATAAAAACATAAAAGCACAATTATTAACACATATCTTCCATTATTGAACAAAGACAAACAAAATAGCTTCGAAAAGGAGACAATCGCGATAGGTTGATGAGCTCGGCGGAAATTAACAAGCAAAATAGCTTTAAAAAGAAGAAAATCGTGATACGTGAAGACTGAATTTGATAAGATCGGTAGATATTGAACAACGAGAATCAATTCCTCCAATTTATAATCGTGTGATTAAGAAAATATGAATTTGGAAAGAAATCTCCGAGATTTGAAGACTGATTTGATGATACAAAGAAGAGAAGAGAAGAGAAATTTTAGAGAGGAGGGATTTTAGGGAAAAAAATCTGAGCGTGAATTAGAGTATTGGTATGCAAAACAATTTGGATGAACTAAAATACCCTTTTCATATTATTTAAACTAATAAAAGGGAAAAAAATATTCCAAATCTAGGCTAAATCAAGTCCTTGGATTAGAAGAATGAACGGTTATGATGAAATCTTAATTTGAGATTAACAATTAGTTAGCAATCATGTCCCTATTTTGCATTATTTAAAGATAAATCATAAAATGTCATGACATTTCATCCTTTTATTTTTCCTCTTTTATATTTATATGTATACATATACGAAAAACACTAATTTAATGTGTTATATTTAAATTTTATCAGCATATTGATTATTTTCTGATTTATTTCAGCAGTTCTAAACTTGCGTTACAATTATTAATAAAATTAATCATGCTATAAACCTTAACAACTCCATTTGTTTTTTTTATTTATTATTTTTTCCTTAACAACTCTACTTAATTAAAAGATAAATTGTTTGTCTAGTAGTATTATGTTTACGGAATGTATGAATAATCCATTTTGATATTTTTTTAATATTTTATTGAATTTCTGATATGTTAAAATATAATATTAATTAATTAATATACAAATAAAATATAAGACATAACCAACTTTAATTATTAGTATATTTCGTGTATATATGCAACAAATATAAAAGAGGAAAAATTAAAGCATGTCATGAAATTATATGGAGTATGACTTTTGTTTTTTAAGTATGCTAAATATATGTGTGAATTTGTATTTGTATAAATATTAGTGAGGATCCCAATTTTAAGAAAAAAATTCTATATTTACTTGAACTTCCATATGCAAGTGATCCTTTGTGGATTCATTTGTCGAAATATTAGTTGTTGGGCATAGCAACTTATCTTGACATGGGCTATGTCTGGACTAGGGAATATTTTCTCACCTCAACTATCTTAAGACGGAGAGAGTATAATATTAAATGCTACTCTCTCTGTCCCAAAAAAATATGTGCACTTTCTATTTTGTCCGCCCCACAAAAATATGTGCATTCCATTTTTGGAAAGTTATATCAATTTAATAATATAAGTCTCATTATCCATTAATACTACTTTAACTATAATTTTCCTCCTCTTTGTTACTTTACCATATCATTCTCCTCATCTCTCTTACTTTACCAATTTTATCTTAATTCCCGTGACATCTTCATTGCCCATATTTTTATGGGCCGGAGGGAGTATATATTTGTAACATTGTATCATACTCCCTTCGGTACATAAAAATAGAGTCATTTTTTCTATTTTGGTACATTCCATAATAGTGAAGTCATTTCCTATGTTTCTTCTCACTTACTTGAGGGAACATCTTTTTTAGTACATCAACTGTCCTAAATGAGCAAATTTAATCCGTAACATTTCATAATATCTTTTGAGGTCCATCAACTATAAGTTAATATCAATTCAAGTACTTTTTGGCTATTTCCAATATTTTCATGACCAAAGTACCCTTAAGGCCATGAGAGCAATTTAATCTATTTACCCTCTCATTTTCATTAAATATATACTTTGAGATAATTGATATACCAAAAAAGATGTTCCCTCTAATTTTAATTTTTTTTTTAAATATCTTAATGATATTAATATTCTATTACTATTAATTATTTACGTTTAGTTTTACTTATTTGTAATATTTTAAATCATTGTACTATATTTAATATTAATAGTAAAATAATATAGGTATAAATATATGTAAACATTGAACTATATTTAATTTTAGTAGTTCAATTTATTAGATGGAATATTAATTTTTCAATCTTGAAGCTATACCATATACATAGAAGAATATGTTATTTTTAAGTGTAATACAAAATTGACAATTAAAAATAAATTAAAATTCATTAACATACGCAAAATCTTAAATAATTCAAAGAGCTAAGTTTTGTTTTATCTACTCTTATGTAGTAATTGTAGTCTAAAAGAATTAGTTGAAATTATCAATAATCAATTTAATAAAAAAGACAATGGCATTCCTTAGTTGAATATATGAATAATTTAAATTTATGATTGTTTAATTAAATAAAAAAATAATAGTTGCTATAAATTATTTAATATCACAATGTCACGTCTTAATATTATCATTATGTCATTTACAACAACATCATGAAAACTGTTCATAGTTCTCATATCTATTCCCTTGACTATTCGTGAATCATATTTTTTCTAGTTTATTAAATTTTTTATTTCAACGTAGTATATATTATTCCCTCCGTCCACAAAAAATAGAGCAATTGGTGTATAGCACGGATTTTAATGTAGAATTGGTAAAGTAGGAGAGAAGAGAAAAAAAGTAAGAGAGAAGGAGATAAAGTAAGTGAGAAGTAGTGTTAGTGGAATGATGTGTATGGTTATTATTTGTTGAAAACTTTCCATAAATGAATGTGCTCTATTTTTTGTGGACGACCAAAAATGATAAATGTGCTCTATTTTTTGTGGACAGAGGGAGTATATATTTAGATTAACTTAAATTTTTAGAAAGAAGAAAGTGGATGAATACAGAAAAAAAAAAATTACATACTTTAATGACAATGAGATGGTAAATAGATTGAATTGCCCATTATGGACTTAAGGGTAATTTGGTAATGAAAATATTGGAAATAGCCAAAAAGTACTTGAATTGATATTAACTTATACTCCCTTCGTCTGCGAATAAGAGTCCCGTTTTTCCACTTTAGTCCGTCCGCAAATAGGAGTCCCGATCATTTTTACCAAAAATGGTAATAGGGTCCCACATTCTACTAACTCATTCCACTCACATTTCATTTAAAGCTAATATATACAAGTGAGACATCTATTCCACTAACTTTTTTACACTCACTTTTCTTAACATTTCTTAAAATCCGTGCCTCCAAGAAATGAGACTCCTAATGGCGGACGGAGGGAGTAGTTAATGGACCTCAAAAGATATTATGAAATGTTACGGACCAAATTTACTCATTTAGGATAGTTGATACACTAAAAAAAGATGTTCCCTCCACTTACTTTACTGCGAGCGACAAGACACGCGCCCAAATATGTGGCATTTTTAACCGCCCACCCAACATCGTTTTTGACCAATGAAATGGTGGGTAAGGTGAATATGAACGAATTGAAATAAGGACACCAAATCAGCCGAGATGAACTGCCACCTCCGAATTCCTCACCATAATTGCCTCAAATCAAGTGATTACAACAGTTTCTTGTTTAATCATAGTTTAATCCCAAAAGTTTTAAAGAAAAACACATCTTTTTACATAAACAAATCTAATTCTTGACTAAATTACTCATTTCCCACACTACCAACAAACATAATCACAAAATTCCTCTGCAGCTGAAAACAACATCTCCGCCCAAAATTTCTCTCGTCTATCTTTTCCGCTTATTCACTATTTTTTGTGCTTTTCCGCTTCCTCTCCGCCCAATGGATGCTTTCAATTCATTGAGCGAATCGTCCAACACTATCAAGAAATTGAGTGAGATTATAACTTATGTATTTAACAGTTAAATTGCATGATAACTTTCAAAATTTCATCTTTAACTAAATTTATGGAGCAATTGACAGTTAAATTGCATGATAACTTTCAAAATTTCATCTTTAACTAAATTTATGGAGCAATTGATACAGACTGGAAAGAGAGGACAATACCTCAATGCCATTCATCAATATATTTGCGCTTATATTTCTTGAACTCACAACAATATTTAAAGGCAATGAATTCACAAAATCCGGCAATGAATTCACAAAATCCAGATATTGAAAAATGAAATTATATGGAAATCTTCTAGAAACACACAACTGTAGTTCTTCTAAAATCTTCTAGAAACACACAACTGTAGTTCTTCTGCAACTAGAGTTTATGATCATCTAAACAGATCGCGGCACGATGCAACGAACTTGCCTGAAAAAGTTGCTCATTCCCTAGTCGGATTTCTTCTCTTTCCTTGCAGGTGGTTTCTGGTACAAAACTATCTGCGATAAGATCGTACCATTTGTGACAATGCCGATCACCGAGCCCATAACCACTGAAAATGGGTCGAAAAAGGAACAAATTAAAGAGAGATAAGAACCAAGAGGGATATAAAATGTGTGAATTTATAATTACAGAAAGATAGATTAAATTCTGAGCTATGATAACACATTCAACAGTTTGTCCATGTCGAAAGATTAGTGGTTTATACTTATGCAGGAGATGGAGTAAGCAGATTTAAGCATTTCATGTCGAAACAAGTCAAGAAAGCGTTGATGAAGATCAAGTGAGAGTATAGGTACCACTCATTGGTGCCTTTTCCTGCATGCTGGTAAAGACTCTCACTGCCAAACATAAAAAGTTATATAAATCTACATACTTAAGTCGAATCTGCTAGCCCAAAACAATATCGATATCAACTTACCCATGGATCCAGCAAAATTCATTAGAGAGGTCAAAAAGCTAAGCTCCCCGGTGCTCTTATTCTGCTCAATGTAAAGTTGAATAAGCAACTAAGCGGCAAATTTCACTTGCAGAGAATATCAGAGAACCATTAGCATCGTGAATAGAAAATTTAAAAACGAAGTAGCATACCTTGAAATTTGCCCAAATTTGTGGAATTCGAGCACAAAAGAAGATTGCATGTTGGGAAGCCTGTTAAATTTGTGGGAAAATGTAATGCCCGGTATAGGATGATTAAATCTAAAGAAACTATCAGGGAAAACAAATGGAGGAGAGGAGACGAGGGACATGGAAATGGAAAAAATTAAAAGCACAAACAAAAATACCAGGACTTACATATAGAGCTTCGAAAAGCATAGGATCAATTTTGCCAGCCAACACCGATGGAGCTATTGCACAGTATCTGTGTTAAAATGCTGAGGAGATTGCAGGCTTTATTTTTTAGACGAATTAACAGTTCAATGTCATTATGCATGTGCTTATTTGTTAGATGGAAACATGAATATTATGGAGCAGTTCAAGGATACAATAAGCCTCTGATCCATGTCTTTATTCCTAGAGGTTGAGAAAAGTAATAGATGATTGCTACAAGAATTATAGCTGCAAAAATAAAAGGAACGAATATCAGTAGATGAAACACAGAGAAGAAATGATAAAAAGGTGGAACCAAATTGCGGCCTTTGCAACAGTCACAACCTACAGTTTGTGACTTTTCTTGCTTTTGCTTTATCTTATTTATATTAATAGAAAGATAGATAAAGTTTTGCTGTACGCACCCTGAATCAATAGGAATGCTAGCTCCCCATAAGCTGAAAATGGAAGCCCTTTGTGAAGACAGTATGCTAGCGCAATTGTGTAGCCGACAACTTCAAGTTCAAACGCCACAACACTAAGCCCTCTGACACTACTGTTTTGTACAATTTTTAGAATCTGAAAAAAAAACAAAAAAAATTATTTTTCTGAGGAGAAATTAAACACACATCTTCAAACACAATTATTATGGCGTCTTGACCTATCATTATAAGACAAACACTACAAATTCATAGTTCTTGTCAGGTTATTCAACTTATTTGTTAAACAACCTATAATTGTTCGTGTCAATGACTCAATATACTTCAAACTTGTCACAGCCCCCCTTTCCTCATGCACAAAAAGGCCCTACTTTACAAAAGTGATAGCATATGACAAAATATTCACCTTGACCAAGTGAAAAATTTCAGATCCATAACAGAAATACAGATGAAAACCTATATCAAAATATGAATCAAATGATAGACAATTCATCATTAAGCAAAAAGGACTAATTTCTCAATCTTTGGCATCCAACAGATGTTCAAGTACATAACCGCATTTTCTCTTCATTATTCATTAATGGGGAAGATGCTTCTGATTAATATCTTAACTATAAACATGCTTATTGATGGCCGTGATAAACTTCCAGGAAGAAACTTAACGTCTCATCATCATCATCAAAAGCTATTCCAGCTACTAGCTGCGATCTCTCTCACATGCCATCACTTAACCCAAGGTCTAGAAGGTCTTGCTGGTAGCTACACGAACTCATCTAAATTTCCTTGGCATACCCTTCTCAAAGGCCTTCCACAAGCTAGTCAATCAAAAGGGTGAATTGGAGCTGTGTTTGATTTGCACATGACTAAACCCTTTTGAACGTCTCTATGTTATCTTATGGTCTATGGAGATGTACCAACTACCATTGTTATGCTTACAATACCTCTCTTAACCAAAAAAACAATCATGGAAGAAACTAATGGGACTGAGATTCAAACTTGCAGGTTGCGATATCAGATACTAACATAGAAGTTTGATGGAAAAAGGTTCTAGTGCTTACTTCTCATTTTTTCACACTCTAAGCTTCTAGTTGTCACACTGTCTATCGCCACAGAGCCACGAAATCCAGGTTACTGTGAAGTTAATACATAGACAGCCTTACTAATTGGCATCAAATTTTTATTTTAAGACCAATTAGCCATTCAAGAAAGAAATCTTTTTATCTTATACATTAATCGAAACCTCCAAGGAGCACATAAAAGAAATTGTGATAGTCCATACACATGTACGAACGGATGACAATACATTATGACCAAGGGATTCTATATTTAGCCCATCATCGAGTTGGATAAGTGAAGAAACTAAATGACAATGATTTGTTCAAATCCAACTACTCTTTCTTAGGTTAGAACAAATACCTCTTTCGATTACCTAACGCATTCAAAGAAATCACACATTAAATTCCCATAAAAGCTTCATGAATCGCATAACTTTCCACTCAACAACAATTCTTGAGCAGCCAAATCACTCTGTAGACTCGTTATCTCAACATCTAAAGACAATAAACTCATTATCCAAATATACAGAACTACATCACGCCCACGCAAAAATCAAGTCTTTCTTCAAATCAATTATAGATAATCATAATCACGAAAACCCAATCGAAATCAAATCATAACAGAATTTCAACAAATTCACCCAAAACCTAGTTTAAAAAAGAGGCAATTGTCATCGGAAAGGCTATTGCATTTACCTGCGGGAGTTTAACGGTGGTGGAAGCGGCGACGATCAAGTAACCCAATAGCTTTGATATTAACGGAAGCAAGCAGTCTTTTTCTGGAATTTGACCGCTTTGCAACGAACTCAAAGCGCAGGTGAAATCCATACCGAGAAACTTCATCTCTATCATTTCGCCTAAATCTTCACTGGTTTCTGATTGTTGTCAATTACCTTTGTGTGTGAATAATTTTGAGTGTGGAATTGCAGAGATGAATAGTCTTCGGATTGCTGGATCTACACTGCACGTAGGTTGGGTATATTACTTTCACTTTATTGAATTCATTAATTTGTTTTTTTTTTAAAATTCAAAAATACTAGTATATTGTAAAGATATTTATAAAAAATATGAGTATATAATAAGTTTATTAAGAATATATACTTTTAATGTATTGAGAGTATTTTTGTTCAAAAAAATTTGAAAATAGTAAAAAAGTACTTCAAATGATATTAACTCATAGTTGATGGACCTCAAATGATATTTTCAAAGTTCACGGGATCTGAAATGATACTTTGGCAAATTTCGTGAATAAAAAAGATGTTCCCTCTTATGAAGAATACTTTTATCAACGTTTTATTTCTTAAGTTCTTTTAAAATGTATCTGATTTTAATAATCAATGCAAAAAGAATGTTAAGTGTAAACTTTAATTGACCTTTAAAAGTTAAAAGGATATATGCAATTTGAGATCAAATTAGCTATAATTATCACTTATTTATTGGGAATTCGTTTGACTTTTTTATAAAAAAAAATCTTAGTTCTCAAATTTTACAAATATGCAATGGTGGGTCAAGAGAGAGCAACCCGACCCACCATCATCACCGCAAGGGTTGAAGTTGGTGTCATTTTAGGCGGAGCGGATCTTCTACACCACCATTCCTATTCCATTCCTACTCCACGCTCATAACTTAATAAAATAATTCTATAATATGTAAGTGATGGTTGAGTGATGGTGAGATTATTTTACTAGGCGTGAGCTCAATCTCAAGTCTCAGCAATTTGGTGTTGAAATTCACTTTTATTTCTCATGTGTCATTCATTAAAGGTCTGTCAACTTAGCTTCTATCTTCTGATTTTAGAGAAGATTTTATTCGTTGTATCTAATCTGACAAGTTCTATTTCTGCCATTATAAACTAGAAAAATGGAACTTGGTCTCATCCTTTTTCTATTTCAATTGCACTAATTTATTATGAATTGAATACTGCATAGTACAATACAAGAATTCCGTAATCTCATCTATTTAAAATGTATGTGAGCTTTCAAATATGTATTGTATTATCTATAAATTATATTCTTATTTTCCATTTCTTATATTATTCATCAAAGTTAATCTCTACCTATTTAAGATAAATTCCTCACTTTAAGGAAGCAAGTAGTATCATCAATTTTGCATTCCAACTAATGTCATTTCCTATTAAGACTATTCTTTTGTGGGTGGAGGTAGTAATTTAAAGGAGATCCTGATTATATATTTTAAACTAAAAATCATGATTACTAGTACTTAATATAGTAGGGAGTGTGAAATATCGAGCCAAATTAATGATAAATCAGTAACTAAAAGTTAAAGCGGAAACCATGATGATGAACTACAAAAATCTTTCCATAAACACACTGATCATGAAAATTTGCTGAAAATACTGATATCACAAATTTCATAATATAACAAAACCAACTTGTTGAAAGATGCATATCCAAAATTTTGAGGTGGCTGAGCTTTAATATTGGGGCGGATAGACACCGCCATTGGGTGGCGGCACACTGTAAGCACCATCACCGGCAGGCGGCGGTGCTTCGCTTGTATTTATATTATGTGGATAATAGTTCCAAGCGGTAACATTATCATCAGCTTCACAACATAAATGTTTGGAAATGTTTAAAGAAAAAAATGTTGATTTTTTTGTTTATAGAGGGAAACATTAATCCGTTATACATGTAATACAATAAAAAATTTCGTATAGGCTATACATTCTATATTTTGAGATAACAAAATTTCATACGTGTTGTTATGATTATAGAGACTTTAATGAAACGAATCAAATAAGGTACCAAAAATTTAATAATGTTATACGAATAAAAAGTTACTTAAGTCTATCCTTGCTTCTATATGTGTGTCTACCATTGCAAGTACTATGGCTCACTACAAAATTAGTAGTACTAGTATATTTTTAAGATAAAAATATCTCTTAATTTAATAACTACAAAATATCCTTGCTTCTTGTGTAATTCAATTTTAGTTATTAAATTAAGAAATATTTTTATCTTAAAAATATACTCTATATATACTACTAATTTTGCAATCTACTATCCATAATTCAGAAAATTCGACTGCAATATATACCTGCATAACCCACCTGGAGGCGGATAATTGATTGGTTGGAGTTGTGAAGAAAGATAACCCCGCGGTGGGTAACGGCCGGTGGTCGGTGGCTGGGAACCGCCGGCAAATATCATGTTACCAGCTATATTCACGAATTATATACTATTGCATTAGTAGAATTATATACTATATTCACGAATTATATAGTACTACTATCATTTTACACAATTTCATGTGTAAAATGTACTCCATCCAGAATAAGTCCCCTTTTAAATCGACACAGAGTTTAAAAAATCGTGAACAGAAGTGTATTGAAAAAATCGGAAGAATATATGTCACATTTTTATATTTTAGTAATAAAATGAAAGTGGATTAAATTAGTAGAAAGTGAGATATATTATCTTAGGTTCTTTACAATTATGCAATTCTAACATTGGCAAATTTCAACACCGTATTACTCATGCATACCATTTCATTTACTCCCTCAGTTTAACATTAATTGTTCATTTTGATTTTGAGACGAATTTTAAGAAATGTAAAGAAAAGTGAGTTGAAAAAGTTAATGGAATATGATTACACTTTTGTATATTAATTTTATAATAAAATGTGAATGAAATAAGTTAATGTAATGTGAAATCTACTTACCATTTGTGGTTAATGGTGAAAGTAGACAATTAATGGGGCGGCAAAAATGATTAAAGTGGAAAATTAATAGGTGCCGGCTGGATAAGTAGAAGTTGCAGGATTGGGTTGATAAAGGTAGATCGTATTGATAGGCGCGGACATCGGTGGCGGTGCACTTGATGTAGCGTTCATCTGAGGTAGCGGAGGAGCGCATTTCTCCGCTGCCGCATCGGGATTCATGGCCGGATTAGTAGCTACATATATATAATGAAAGCAGAATATTATTAGTAGTTGATTAATTGAAAATTCCGAGATTTGGAATGCTGAATTAATGCAGATGGTTTAGTTGGTGGTACATACCTGCGGCGGGCGGAGGCTGAGGCTGGTTGCCGGGGTAGGAAAGTGGTGCTCCGACCATGGTGGCATATATGTGAAGGGATGATGTAATGTGATTATGATCAATTTGTATATATAAGTAGCAAATTTTCCTATTTTAAAAGAAAACAACAAGCGAATTAGGTGAGGAATGGAAGCACCTCCTCCTCCACTAGTGAAATTACAAATGTTACTCTTAATAATTAAACTTGTTATGGATTTAATATATGATTTTGGATTGTTAATGCATGATGCATCTATCATTATTTATGGTTTTTGGTTGATTGAGGTGTTATTATAATACTCCCTCCGTATGTTATTAAATGTCACATTTTTTTCTTTTTTCTCCATCAATAAATAATTCATTTTATTTTTACTAATTTTAGTAAGTAGACACCACATTCTACTAACTCATTACACTCACATTTTAATATGAAATTAATACTCCGGTCAAACAATTTTTAAAATATGCACAAGTCAAAATTAGGATATTTATTGGCGCGCGAAGGAAGTAGTTTTGTTCGTTTGTTGAAAACAAATTCGCATAACTCCGCAAAAAAATGAATAAATTACTACTCTCTCTGCATATTTAAGAATCATTTTGCCATTTTAGATTGTCCATGATTTATAGAACTGTTCACTTCATTTCAGTTTTAGTATGCACACCTAACATTCCACCAATTTTTAACTCACAATCCAATAAAAAATCAATACTTTAACTGAGTTCAATGTTTCACTCAATTTCTCCCTTACTTGTTTTTTACAAAATCAAACATTTTTCTAAAATCCATGCGGAATCAAAATGACTTTTTAACTTATGGATTGGAAGGAGTAACACATAAAACCAAATAAATAACCTTTGGAAAAACCGTTAAAAACTAAAATTGGTATGTGTCAGGTACTTAGGTTTATATAGACTAACTACACCGGTCATGGTTGCACGATGCCGTGAGCTGTACCAACATACATGTCTGTTGTTGAGCCGCCAGAATATAAGTGAAGGAAACGCCACTATATACAACAAAAATACATGGCCCTTCCATGCCACTCTAAGTGGAGTATTTCTAGTTCAGACACAAAATTTGAAAAATTGTATTAAAAATGATTTAAATAAATGAAGAATAAAGTAGGAAATAAAAAAGATATAGAAATGAAAAGAAAATAAAATAACAGAGACTAAAATACTTAGTAAGTAAGAAGAAATAAGTTATTTTTTGCTCAAAAGAAATAACTCAACTATAATTAATGCGATAACCTAAAAGGAAATACGAGTCAATTATAAAAGGACGATAGAGTATTATCCCTATATCATGAGACACACCAAAAAGCTCCTTTTGTTCATTTCCTAAGTTTCATGAAGATCGATTTGTTTATATTTATTGCTTGTTTAGTTTCATAAAATTCTTTTGTTTAGTTTTATGACTTTTTCTAATTAATTTGAAGTTATCCTATATATTTTTCAAAAAAGATTTATAAATCTATTTATTTATCATTTATACTGAATTTCTGATAAAATTTTATGTGGAAAAATAATTAGACAGGATTGTGAAATAGTACTGCACTACTCCCTTCATCCCAACTAAATTGATTCGCAAAGTTGAGTCATTTCACTTTTTGACCAAAAATAAAACATTTGATTACTCTTATTTTATTCAATGACCTACTTTACTCTCCATCATCTTGCCTACTTTTTCTCGCTCTCCTATTTATTCGTTTAACACAATTTCTTAATTTTTGTGCCAAATTTTTTTACCACAACTTAATTGGGATGAAGGGAGTATGATTTAGCATGTATGGTTAGATGGGAAAAGAAAATAGGAGTAAGGGCACCCACAGCGCATAGCGTAGGTGTCTCCATCTCGTCTCTCCGAGACGAGATGGCAGCGAGATAGCGATGCAACCTCCGTCTCGTCGCCATCTCGTCTCCGTCGAGTCCTGCGTCTCCTTCCGAAGAGGCAGCTGGAGAGACAGCTCGCCATGCGACTTGGCGACGTGGCGAGCTGTGGTTTGTGCGTGACGCCCACTCGTTGGCCCGCGAGTGGGCGTCGTTTATATCCGTTAAAATTGATTTTTTTTTATTTTTTTTAAATTCATAAAAAATTCAAAAATTAAAAAAAATATATAAATAAATTCCAAAAATTATACTAGCCGTTTTTTCAAATTTGTAATTTTTTTTCAATTTTTTTAATAGCCACCAATCATTTTTATAAATACCAAATCATTCCCACAAATTATCTACCATAAAAAAACAAATGAGACTTTTAATGGTGTTTTTTTTATGATTTTAATTATGTGTTTTTTATATTTTGAAGATTTTAAATTGTAATTTTATTTTATTTAATGAAGTGTGGTTTTTATCAATTGGATTTGTTGAAAATTTAAAAAAAATGAAATTGAATGAATAGTTAAGAGATGAGATGGTTAAGAGATGAATGGATGTAGGTGCTAACTGCTATCTCTTAGTTAAAAGATGGAGTGAAAAGTACAGTGAGACCCATCAATAGTGAAGAGATGAGAGGATTAAAAAATGGATAAGAGATAGCGTTGTGGATGACCTAATTTTTATCTCATGTACATCTTTTTTTTTTTAGTTTCTGCTACTTAGGTCATATCAATTTTTTGGCAACGAAGACATCGAAAATACCTTACAATTATGAATTTTAAGTTTGGACTCCCAACATTAAAATTATGGCTCATCATCGGGGTAATTGCATCGGACATACAAAATGTTTCAACAATGTTTCAAATCAGTACAAAAAGTTTTAAGTTAACAAATACTCCATCCGTCCCAGATAATTTGACCCAGTATTCCATTTCGGGCCGTCCCACATAATTTGTCCCATTTCACTTTTACCATTTTTGGTAGTGGACCTCATATTCCACTAACCCATTCCTACTCACATTTTATTATAAAACTAATACTTTAAAAGTATGACTCACATCCCACCAACTTTTTCAACTCACTTTTCATTAGATTTCTTAAAACCCGTGCCGGATTAAAGTGTCCCAAATTATCTGGAACGGAGAGAGTATTATACAAAAAATTTAATTAGTGTTCAAGATTAGTACATTCCGTCTAAATTATTGACACCGTTAACTTTTCTTCTCAACTTCACCCACCTTTATCTCCACTGCCACTGCCACAGTCTGCCACCGCCCTCCCCCCATCTCAAGCAAATCCAAGATCATACCTCCGTAACTCCCACTACCATCAGCATCTCCTCCAACTCCTCTATTCCCTCCCATTCCCTTTCTATACCCTCTCCTTCATCTCCGTCGACAGCCCGCCGCCGCACCAGCTCCCCAACAAGATACTCAAACACCTTTCCGGCTCAGACAACCCCCACAAGGATTTTTCTCAAGCAAATTTTTTTTTACTGATTTGAAACATTGTTGAAACATTTTGTATGTCCGGTGCAATTACCCCCTCATCATCACTTAGATAGAATAATTAAAACTTCATAATTTAATTATCTTGTTTTAAACTTCGTTGGATGTATCTGATTTTATTGTAATAATTAATGCAAAAAGAATGTAAACTATAATAGATCTTTAAAAGTCAAACGAATATGTAATTTGAGATCTTAGCTGTAAAATATCACTTATCTATTGGACATTCGTTTGACTTTTTCTTATAAATTAATAATTTTGACTTGGTCTTAATTTGTAAAAATATTCAACAGTGGATTTAGATGGAATTGGAATTCGAGAGAGTTTTACGCAACAAATATCATCAGCCCACAAAAACTGAGAAATTCATTTAATTTAGTTGTTAAAGTTGGTGTTGACGTCGAATTTACAGTTTTTTCAACATTTTCATGTTGTGATTTAATTTTATTCTTCGTTTGCCATCAACATCAACGTCAAGATCCATCACCTCTATTTTCGATGTGAGCTGCAACCTTCGTCACTCTCAAAAACAGACTAATTAAGAATTAAAATAAGAAAGTGTTTATTTTTTAAAAATTATTTGGATTTCTCCTGTTGTGAGAGTGGATCCTAATTATAAATGCACACCAAAAAGGAAAAAAACGGGACTTTGTCAATTCTCATTGTCTCCATCCTTTTTTTTTCCTTTCTAAAATGACCTGAATTTTCTTTAATTTTCTAAACAATTTAAATTATATAAACATTTTAAAAAATTTCAACACGGTAGTCAATTGAATACAAGTGTAATTGCAACTTGCAATTTTCTGTTTCAATCAAATGTAATTGCACTAATTTATCGGTGAACGAATTCAACTTTAATTCCAACGCCAATTTATCAGTTAATACTAGTCTACTACTACTACTACTACTACTTAATTGCCAAAATTCAAAGTTCTATACTTCTATTCTAAAAAAACACTTATATAGAATACTGAAAATAAGAGAAGATCTTGACTAAAATTTATTCACAAAAAATCAAGATTACTAATTACTTATGAAATATCGAGCCCAACTAATTAATGATGAATCAATCAATAACTCCAAAATCAATCCACAAACATACAATGATAAAATAAATTTACTGAAAATACTTTCATATGCAATCACAAATTTGATAATTCAATTTTTTGTGGTTGAGCTTCAATATTGGGGAGGATAGACACCACCATTCGGCGGCGGCGCACCGTAACCGGCGGGCGGCTGTGAAGAATGATACGCCGCCGGAGTGTAAGCGCCGGCGGCCGGTGGCTGGTAACCGCCGCCAAAGGGCGGCTGACCCGATGAAGGATATTTATTATGATTCGGAGCAGCCGAGCATGGAGGAAAAGGAGGCGGCGCCGCGGCGGCGGACGACGGCTGAAAGGGGGCGGCGGATGGATAAGCATAAGCCGGCGGCGGAAAAGGCGTCGGCGCCGGATTGGGCGGATATGTGTTGCTGTTCGGAGCAGTCGAGTATAGAGGAAAAAAAGGCGGCGGGGCGGCGGCCGACGACGGCGGGTATGGGACGGCGGAGGGATAAGTCGAAGTCGGCGGCGGATTCGGTGGATAGAGGTTGCTCGTATTGATAGGCGCGGATGTCGGCGGTGGCGCCCCGTAAGGCGGCGTTTGGCCGCCGTATGGGAGGAGCGTCGAGATGGGCGCGCTCGGTGTGGCGTATATTTGAGGTGGCGGCGCAGCGTATCTCGCCGTCGCGTCGGGATACATGGCCGGATTAGTAGCTACATATCGCGAAAACATTATAAAATTAGTGCTAGTATAATGAAATTGGAACTGTGTTCGAAATTGAAATATTTTACTAGTACTTCAATTCCAAAATTCGCCGTTCCAATTTTATGTACCAAACAGACTATAATTGAAAATTTTGAGATTTGAAATGTTTTGAATTAGTGCATAAGGCTTAGTTGGCGGACTTACCGGCGGCGGGCGGAGGCTGAGGCTGAGGCGGGTTGCCGGAGTAAGAAATTGGTGCTCCGACCATGGTGGCAGGTATGTGAAGAAGGATAGGAAGAGTTGAATATTATTCCTACTAGTGATATTATAGTGATCAACATGTGTATATATAAGTCAAAATTTTCCTATTTAAAAATAAAATGAAAAAGCAAATTAGGGGAGGGAAGGAAGCACCAAAGAAATTCCTCCTCTACGAGTTGACTTGAAATGCATCGTTGAAAATTAATTGGGAAGATTTAGTATTGGAGACTATTGGATGTCGATGAAAAATGATGATATATTCAATACTAACACGGCTGCATAAATTTAATTGGGAAAAAGGAATAATGAGGCCAACTACATGAAAAATTCAAAGGCAATTATCATTTATCCTATTATTTCGAAAGAATTCCAAGGCAAAGATGATACTACTATATTACAACTTGTAGCTAGAGATTAGTTGGATGTACAATAAACACTGCAAAAGAAAACTTCCTGAAATAGATATACTATGAAGAAATAATGAAATAATATATTATATTCCTATTTATAATTAGAAGACTAAGTCAATTCAAGCTATATGCTATGCGACAAGATCCCATTGATCTGGATAATATAAAAAATTGAATTAAAATAATATGGAGTGGATTCATTATTATCACATACACAGTCTAACTAATGGCAGATCTGGGTTGAGTCAGGAGGTCGGACGATATTACCATTGGCTCATCAAGACCTCATCTATTGTTAGTGGTGCAACATGTGTCTTGTTGCTCTGGCAGCTAAATGAATAGATAGCTGAATTCGGAATTAACAATAAACTCCAACTAGATAGTGCGAAAAGCTGAATATTATAGGATTAAGGTTCACTTTCGTTCTTTTTATACAGTCCATTGCCAATGAAAACCGCATTGTATTCGGCCTTTTGACGCCACCAACAACCTAGCAATATGTATCTAAGTTCAATTTCATTTCTAAAATCCGTCATTGAGCCTAGCGAAAATGGCAAAGGCGAAGCAAGACCCTCTAATTAAGTGAAAGGTCTTAGCTTCAGTCTAAATGGATGTGTGCTATTAGATACTTTTACACTATCAAGCGGAGTATCAACTATCAAATAATTAGGCTTAGTTTTGACCTGTATTTTGCTTAATTAACGTTCTAGCTAGGTTGAGATTATATCATGAAAATTAATGCAGAGCACATTCATAATTATTGGTAGGAAGTCAAATTAGTACTATTACAAACTAAACACATGTTACAGCTGCTTTTCAAGACTATTTTTCCTCTAATGAACCATTATTTCTTATTTTCAATTGGTTGGCGTTGACCATAAATAAGACAAGTTGGCAATTTTCCATATTTTATTATAATACTAACAATTTAAATTCTAAAAGATTAAATCTTGTTTAGAATTAGACTCAAATCCTCAAATTTAATGACTGATCATATTGAAAATACTGTTAGTAGATGTTAGATGGACTATTGATGAGAGGTGAAGTAACTAATATAAATGGGATACAGTTTAGACAAGTAAGAGGAGTGCCTCCTCACAAAGCGGTCGGCGTGACCATGCTCGGGTAGCTGTAACACCACGTATGACGGTTGATGTCTACCTAGAGTCGGAAGAACAAGGAAGTTGGTGACCTTATTACATGGGAGCTGACGACCGAAGACCCAACGAACAATGGCCCTAACTTTAAGGGCCTATTCGCTGAGTCATATTTAGGCTTAAAAAGAGTGCTTTCAGGTTATTTATGGTTGTTTGGTACACATTAGATAACAATGGCCGGCCCGTGAGATAGCCTCGGGCACATGGTCCATTTGGGATATTCGAAATAAGATTATCTTTCAAGCTTTCAAGCCTAATTGGGAGTTCGAAAAGAGACGACTTTTTTGGCGCTTAAGCATATGGGTGAAAGGATGGTGCCCGGATTTTCCATTTTCCCTATTGCAAGCAATGGAAAATTTTGGTGACATCAGAGGATGGAAGACTCCAAGATACCCGAGCGAAGGGCTGGTGCTGGAACTCCCCTAAAAAGAGGTCTCTTGACTGATTGCGTGGATGAAATTTCAAATCACTGTGACTACAGAAGATGCAAAGAGGTGCTTGCTTGCTTTTTTGGGCGAGGTGTCAATAGTCCCGGTGAAAGGAACGTTGACCACACCAGGCTCTTAATGAAGACCTCGTCTACGACACCGGGTTTGTACTAGGATTAGTTTAGATTCATACCGTAAACAACTGAGTTAATACCGTAAAAAAAAATATTACATTAATTGGTTTAATTAACATTATTAAACCTATCGAAACACACAATCTATTCCTTCCTATACCGCTTCCCGATCTATCCTCATGGATCATCAAATTGGATTGAGACAATTAGGCGACAGTGCTCGATCCATCTCATTTCAAGTCCTTCCCGAAGCTCTACAGATTCTTAGACACTGGAGTAAGAGGATTGAGGAAGGAGTATGATGTAGATGGTTTATATAGAACCAAAGAACCAAAGCAATTTGGGTTGGTGCAAATGAAAAGTTTGAAGCTTTAATATATGAAGTAATAATGCATGCGTTTCATTTGGCACATCTTATGATTTAGTAATTGCTAATAGAGAATGCCAAATACACCAATTGTTATAGTTTATGGGATCGTTGAGTCTTTTGGCTTTCCATATTTCTTTGTTGCAACCCCATCAGCTTCCATTTCTTTGTAACCCTATTAGTATAACTTAATTGTGATTAAAACTTATAATATGCATTTAAATTAACCACAATGGCATTTTTTAAAATTAAAATGCAAACCCATCAGCTTCATTTCTTTGTAACCCTATTAGTATAACATATTTTTAAAATATTAAGTTTTAATTTTAAATTAATTAAATAAAATTAGAATTAATATTAACAATGAACAATATGAGTAAGAATATTAGTTATATGAGAATAAAAAATCTATACAAATCAACATTTAAGCATAATAAATAAATCACATAATATAATATTTAAACATTAAATCAAAAATGGTATGCTTGAGTTCCATAAGGTAAGTAGGTATGCATGGATATTCAACCTTTAAATAACATATTTATAAGCTAAATATTATGTACATAATCCTTGATGTAAGTGCAAAATTTAGAATCACATACCCACAAAAATAAGATCAACAAAAAAGGAATGCAAACAAAACACTCTAGATCTACACAAATTCAACCGAAATTCAAGGCGAACACTCACTTGCAATTATAGTTCATCCTTTCCCTGTTCTCCCACTCAATCGCTTGCCTCTGCAAATCAATAACTTAATTTTGATTCATGCCAACATTAGCCGTTAAATATACATTATGAAACCTCCCACTCCTTATAAAACCTCCCACTATCTTTCCATTTAATATGAAATTTTCAATTTAATGTAATTTTTAAATTTAAATGGCATTCTTGTAAATTTCACCAAAACTCCTCTTTTATATATTTATAGATATATAAAATATCTATATAGGTTTGTGTTAAAATGACAACACCTCTTAAGGTAACACCATACTACCAATCCTAGCCAATCATTTGTACACATAGACGAATAATCAGCTGCCATGTGGCAATCATAAAAATTACTCAAGGGTAAATTTTCGCGGACTGCAATATCCAATACGCTAGACTGCAATTTTTCACGTCTGCAATATCCAATACACTAGACTGCAATCTATAGTGTATTGGATATTGCAGTCTAGCATTTATAATATTGCAGTCTAGCGTGGTATCACAGTGTCATTTTAAGAGTGTTGTCATTTTAACGCACCCCTATATATATATATATTTGAATGTTTTTTTTTGAAATTCTTAATAAATAAGTAGGAACGTTCGTCCATATATAATCCTTATATATATGCCAATAAACCATTAATATATTTTGGGTGTCTGTACAAAAAAGCTAAGGACAACTAAAATCCAAAATCAAAAAATAAAAAAAAAAGAAGGAAAAAAATAATAGCACCCACCACTATAACAAATGCATGAACGCAATCCTCATTTCTACATCATCTCTCTCCCTTCCCTTCCATTGAAAAGAAAAGAGATAAGAGAGATAAACAATTGCAAATATAGGTGTTGGCCTCTTTTGCTAGTCTCTAAAGGCTCCATCTTCTTGGATTGTAAATATAGTTTCTGTATTAGCCTCTTTTGCTAGTCTCCTAAGGTATAATATTAACACATTATATTGGAGTTCAACAAATCATATGTTGATATTTTAATGTCATCGTTTTAACATTTTTAATACATTGGATTGACGAGTTAGCAAGTTATCAACTTAAGAAAATTAACAATTTATTACACCCCTTAATCTTATGAATTATACTTAATTCCATAAACCTATTAAATATAGTTCGATTATTACAGTCCCATAACCATTTTATCCAAAAATCTAATTAGGAAATATATTTAAATAATTTCAATATAATCATTTAATTTGGATAAACCTAGCAATTTATAAATCTCCAATTTCTAGACCCAGATATAAAATAAAGAAATGGGCTTAAACTCTATTTTCACTATTTTTTAGAGTGATTTGGGAAAACATACCTTTGCTATATATTCACCAAAATAAAGTGGGCTCAATTTTTCTTAAAATTTACATGAAAATTCAGTTATTCGGATAAAAATAAAAAGATAGCATGAGAAGTGGAAAGGAAAAGTTTATATGTTGGGCTGCGTATTACAATTATTTTTACTTAGTTTTGAAATTGTTTTTTGGGTTTCATAATGTCAACGGCCCGGAAAGGGGTGAACATGGGCGATAGCTATGCAAAAATTTAGAGGCCCAAAAAGATATTTAAATTGAAATAATAAATATAAACATTCCCTAGATCTTTCATTAACCAAATATTCTCTATATCCACTACCAAAAAATTAGTATTGGACGCCATATGCCCAATATCTAAAACAAGTAGTAAATGAAAGCATAAGATTGTAACCTCGTGGTCCACTTCTTATACCAAGAGAAACAATAGACAGATGCGCTTAGAGGAATACCAAGTCACTAGACCGGCCAACTCCAAAAAGATAGCGCATAATATATTGGGCGTACACTAGTTCAGGCAGGGTTTGTGGTCCTACTGAGACCCGAATTCGATTAAACATATATGGCAAAACCACTTCAGAAAGGTTCCATCAAAACACAAAATATGAAGACAAACACTTTTACCTCCTTTCCACGTCAAAATATATTTAGGACATAGTCCATATTTCAAAAAGAAAGCCCACTTCACAAGCTTAGCTCCTCAACCAACTTCATGTTCCAACCTCAAAAGAGGTTGGAAGAATTGAACCTTAATGCTCCCAAATATCATACGCAAATGTGTAAAAAGAAAAAAGAAACAAAAATACACAAATGTATACTATACTCGCTGCCACCAACACGTCTTCTTCATCAATTCCAAACAGCACCCTGTTTCTCTCTCTACTTCTCAAATTCCCATTCTACGCCCCTTTTATTATGTTTTTCTTTTAATTTGTTTGATTTCAGCAATTAATGCACAGGCAAAGTTTTCAAGAAATTATACTAAAGTATGGAGATTTTCTTGTGTATGCAATGAAATTGAGGAGAAAAGAAAATACCTTTTTGAAAAGAAAACGATGAAGTTGCGTTGTGGAAGAATACATAAGAAGAAGGATGGATTTTTAATTGGAGATTTTCACGGGAAGAGGGAGATATGGCAAAACCGTGTGGGAGAAATATAATGGCTAGAACAAGATAGATCAAAGCGAATATTTGCTTTAGAATTTGCTGTGTTTTATTTTAGTACTCTATTGTTATTCCAAGTAGCTATGTTTTATTTTAGTACTCTACTGTTACGAACGCCCAAATTTTTCCATCAACGAATCACATGTCATTCTTGTCGACACCACACGATTAATCAACAACAATTCAAGCATTCACTATTTCCAACAATTCAAGCATTCACCATTTCCATTCGCAACCAAACAATAAGCATTCACTATTTCCATTCACAACCAAACAGTATTTTTCTCAAGGTCTTGCTCGTTCTCAAAACAAAATCTTAACGTAAAAAGGTAATAATAAAAGCGGGTATTACAACTTTATTCCTCTGATAAGAACAAAGACTCATTTCTGTACGTTCTACATTTTATCTCGAAATAATAAATCGAGTTCGTATAGGCATTTTGGATGCTGCTATTAAAATAGCCCTTTTAGCTATATTTTCGGTTACTCCACTCATTTCATATAGTATTCGCCCCGGTTTAACAACAGCTACCAAATATGCAAGGGATCCTTTCCCCCGACCCATACGCGTTCCAGGAGGTTTTACTGTAACTGGTTCGTCCGGAATGAGACGGACCCATATATTTACATCACGGGGTGCATTTTGTTTCATTGCCAGGTGACCTGCTTTGATTTGTCTCAATGTGATCCAAGCGGGTTCAAGTGCTTGAAGAGCATATTTACCGAAACAAATATGATTACCTCGATAAGATATTCCCCTCATTCTTTTTCCTATGATAAGAACAAAAACAACAAATATTAGTAACATAATGATAACGTAAAAAGAATGCAGCTATAAAAGGCAAGAAATAATTGACTTTACTACTATATCTATACGTAAGAACCCTGAAGGAAGAACAATTCTACATTTGCGACTAAAAATATTGACAGAAAAACACAAGAGCTTTCTCGAATAAATGGTCGCTGCGCAAGCATCATCCGCCATGATTTTGACAAGAAAACTAGAGTCGAGATCGAACCTGGAAGTACAACTCAAAATGGCGATGAAATGTTTGGAAAAGTATCTTGACAAGATGATTTCTCTTAACAAGATTCCGGCGTCGCGATTGCTATCGTCGGAGGGATAAAAGATAGTCACGGTCGATCAAACCAAGAACAATACCGATAAAAGCGTGAAAATAAAATAGAAGGATAATTGATATTTCTTGATTGATGGAGATGAATAACAAGGTTCATATTTATAATGCTAAATAAATAAGAAACTAAGGATAACAAGGTCCCTAGCTAAATACACTGACTTGGGGAATAAGAAAATAATTATATGGAAAAGATATGCAAATAAAAAACTAACTAAATAATATGAGAGAAAGGAATATTCACATAGATATGATCGTATCACATAGCACTAGCGGCATGCCGTTGTAGAATTTCGGTGGAGGCAGCCTTACATATAAAAAGGCTTAGAGGTGGTGCTGTGACAAATATGGCATCCAAAAATTTCACTAAATAAGAAATTGTGATTGACTAATTAGCGTGGGTAATTGATAACTCCACTAAATAAGAAATTGTGATTGATTAGTTTTCCCACTAATGACTTACCTTCTTATTGATTTAATTAGTATAGATTTAAGGATTTGATTAGTATAGATTTGATTTTGCAGAATAATCTGTGAGATTGCATTTTATTTTCTCCCAGTGTAAATTTCCAAAGCTATAATATAAGTTAATAGAAACGGATTTTGACATCACGCCTATATTAACTTATTATATTTTATAGTATATCCTATAAATTGACATTAGCAGGAAACGGCTGAAAACATGAAACGGTCATTGTTTTAATTGATTTTTAAATTAAAGAGTAACTGAATTTCGACGTTTTACAAAACGTTGCTCTTTCAGTGCCTATTTTGATGCTAGGCATATAAATGCAATTTTAAAAATTAAAACCATTTAATTTTAGTTAGTCTATAAAAATTCAATTTATTATTATGATCGTTACAATTTAATCACCAATTATAAAAATCACATAAATTATCAAGTTTTGTGATGTAATTCAACCATAGAATCAATAGCACCATGATTATAAAGCGTGTGGTGCCAAAATTTAGGGCTATAATCCAACAAACTTAAATGCAAAAGCCGTTTAAATTGGCCAAGGGAGAAACGGAGCAATAATTGTCCTGTTAAATTAGATAGTATATAGTGTAGAGAACTGTATTAATAATAATTTTGTATAAATTTAAGTCAATCTATCTTTACATTTTTTTTTTGCTATAAATATATGATATTACAATAGAAATGCCGCAAGTATTGTGAATACATGGATGCAGGATCTATAAGGAGAGAGAATGTCGTCAATTTGGATAAAATTCTGATATATGACGTTGGAGGTTATATAGCCGGTTGTAGAGAATCCGTTGGATGTTTTCTGGCTAAAATTGATTATGTATAATGGTGATATGTAGATGTCACACCCCAACTCTTATGACTTAGAGCATCCGCAGCGGTGGAGGCTGCGATGCTCATCCGTCCGTGCCGCTGAGCACGGTGCCGTCCGTCCGCCGATGATGCTTGTTCGTCCGTGCCAGCGGCACGGTGCTGCTTTTAGCTAAAAGCACGTCCGTACCGCTGAACAGCACGCGTGGCGACGCCCCATTCGCCAACGGCATAGCCGTTGGCTTATTTAAATTATTTTTTAAAAAAAATGCGAAATTAATTGAAAAAAATGTTTTTAAATAAAAAAAAATATTTTCCCACTTCCCAAATAAAATATATCCGCTTTCTTCCCACTTTTAATTTATTTTTCAATTTTTTTCCCCCAAAATTCACATTTTCATCTATAAATACCCCCACTTCAACACAAACAAATCACATTCTCATCTATTCTGTCATCATCTACATTCTCTCATCTTTTTTCCTCATACTCTCTCATCTAAATTCTCACCACACTGCACAATGTCCGGCTCGGGCGATCACCCCTCCGGCAATCGTGGTTGGAACCACGATTGGTTCGACTCCGGTGAATTCCCTAGTCCGGAAACACAATTTACGGCCCCTCCTCAAACCCAAGGTTCGCAAGCTCCGGGTGGCTACCGTCCTTACCCGGTTCACGACTTAAACGCCTCCGGGTTCAGGTGGGCACCCGAACCCGGATCGGGAGGGAGCAGCAACTCTACTCCTACTCCTACTTCTGTTCCTACTCCTCCTGTTCGTGGCACCTGCACCCCATACACTCCGGGTGAGATGATGGCGATGTTCAAAGCCTACTCCAGGAAGTTGGCACGAACCAGACCAGGGAAACGTATTGGTGGCGCATCACTCGTCTTTACAATGAAACCCGGCCGGAGGGAACCATCTATCGCAATGAGAGTATGGTGCGCAATTGCATCTTCAGATGCAACGAGGTAATCGTTAAGTTCCAGGGGATTTACCTCCAGGAAGAGCGGTCGGCGGGGAGCGGCACGAGCGAGCTCGACATCATCACTGCCGCCTTGGCGACCTACCAACGCATGGAGTTCAAACCGTTCAAGTACCTCGATTGTTGGAAGGAGGGGCGCCAACATCCAAAGTATAGGGGCGGCAAAGTAGCATCCTCCTCCAGCTCCTCCAGCAAACGGTCGAGGTCGGTAGCCCTATCCGACGACAGCCTCCGATGATGTGACTACCCAGCTTTCCGGAACTAAGTTGGGTAGCCCTGACGCTGGCCCGAGCAGTTCTCGCCGACCGCAAGGAAGGAAGAAGGCGACGACCACCCGCCGTCGCGCCCGGACTCCAGCCGCCCCCGCTTCGGCTCCCTTTGTGCCTCCTCCACCCCCGAACAACACGTTGTGGACCTTCTTGGGTCAACTCTATTTGAACGATATGTCTAAGATGACTCCAGAGCAACTTGCAACACATGAGCAAATGATCCGAGGTCTCAAGAGGCAATTGAGGTTAGAGGACTAGTCTTCCACGTGTGTAATTTTTATTTTCTAGGATTTTAATTATGTATTTTTATTTTTTAGTATTTTAATTATGTAATTTTTATTTTTAAGATTTTAATTATGTAATTTTAATTTTTTAGGATTTTAATTATGTAATTTTAATTTGTAATGTATTTTTATAATGTAGAAATGTTTTTAATAATTGAAGTATTTAAATTGAATAATAGAATGGTGGGACCCTTGAGCTTGTCCTTAGCTAAGTGCACGGATGTGAGTGTTGTGCTCTTAGCTAAGGACAAAAAGTAAAAGTGGATCCGGGCCCACTTCCGTGCTCTTAGCTAAGAGCACGGATGGAGATGCTCTTATGCACTTACCAAAAATAAATTCAAAATTTAAAATAAATAATCCACTCGTCATGTAAATAAAACACATATATTATATAATTTCAGAAACTACCATCTATATCAAATAACACATAATTATATCAGAGTCACATTATATAATTAAATTATTCACTATATTTAACACCTAACAAAGAAGCACATAAAACATGTAAAATTAAAAGTGTGATTTATACACGCCTGATCACAATAGATAAACTACTCAAAAGCTCAATCTCTTCTCTTTCATTTACCACTCTCATATATAGTTCTTACTTCTAAACCCTGAATATTCTTCTCCTACTGTCCTTTTTTTTCCTAACTCTCGTTCTTTTAATATCTATATACCGTACCTTCCTCAAATTCCTCCTTTCCCATTCTCATGAAAAAAAGAATATATATTCTATAGTCCTAATATACGTCAATTGCAAAACTAGGTGACTCACTTCTATTTGTTATATATATTTCTAAGGAAAACACGTATAAGAGAAGAATTAAAAACGTGTAATTTTTTAAACACTTGAACTACAAACTAATGCATGAAAATACTCATTTGCAATGCCACGTACGTATGCATATTTGTTTAATATTATAACCTTAGTCTATCCAAAACAAAATATATAAATATTTATATATGTAAAGTACGTATACGAATAGTACTATGTAATCCAATTTACACATGCACACTTTATAATACATGCATACACATTTATATTAATTATTTAATGTATATAAAAGAAATTTAGAGTTATATAGAATATATATTTATCTATTAAAAAAATTCTCTGTGTTCCAAAACTATCTATTTGTTCGACTATAATATTGACTGCAACACTAAATATATCTTCTATGGCACACACTTAATATATCTATAATAAAAATGACAATATAATATGTTAATGCAAAATAATGCATGATTTTGGGTTAAGGATGCCAGTAGAAATCGGAAGGAAGATGAGTTGTGTTTGTGCAAAAGTTTTGTGTTTATATTTCTCATTCATCTTTGGCTAATTTTTTTTTATGATTCTAATAGAGATACTAGATTCTTCTTTAGGGTTTATTTGGGGTGAGAATGAATGGTTGAGTGTTTGGTTTATTTATGTTGTACCATGTTAATATATTGATTTAGGTTTATAAAGGTTTATAATTATTGTATGTTTCGATTGATTCTAATATGGTATTTTTAATTATTCTATTATATTTATTTGAGCAATATTAAATTAATGTTGTAACTATTCTAATTGAAATTTTTTGTTATAGGTGATGCAAGTGGATTACTTTTTTATTATTAGAGTTTAATCAACTGATGTTTTATATGTCCCTATTTATAGATGATGGATCAAAGCTCTCCAAATTTTGATAATTTTTTATTAATAATTTTGAGTTTATGGTATATTTTAGTTGTATAATTCATAGTTATTTTACAATTTTTATATAATGATATTGTTCTAAATTTCATTTAATTAACTAAAATTTAAAATTAATATTTTAAAATATGTTAAATGACTATAAAAAGAACGCCATTACATGAACATTACTACCGGTTGCTAAATAAATTATGTATGGTATATATTTATAATAAAAATTACTGTATATGAGAAATATGTAGAATCCAAGTCAATATATATAGGCGTGATGTCAAAATCCGTGTCTATTAACTTATTTTTAATGCACCCTAATATTCAATTATAATAAAGTTTATGTAAAATTAACTTATTATATTTTATAGTATAACCTATAAAATAAAAATTATAGGATATCATTTAATATAAAGTTCTTACATATAATATGGATGGATAGTGATAAAATGCAAACTTATATATTGTACAGACTCAAAACTCCTCAACACAGCTTCAACACTGTTTCAATACAATATCAGCACAATGTAAAATTTCAAGATTTTAATGTCAACACAGTATCAACACAATATCAACACATTGACTACCGTTGAAACTCTTTTAACATTTTCTTGTTAATGCTTTTTTGTGATCTGTTGACATTTTTCAATGGTCGAAATCATAGTTTTAACTTATATAGTTTTGACTTTGGACATGAGTTTTAATAAAATCTAAAGAAAAGTAAGTTAAATAAGTTAGTGAAATGTGAGTCATATGTATATATATTAGTTTTATAATAATAAAATGTGAGTGAAATAAGTTGGTGAAATGTGAAGCCTAAATATTTTTTATGGTATAAGTGATTGTGAGACTAAGGGAGTAGTATATTTGGTATTAAATTTATGAATACTTTCTTAAAGAGATGTTAAATGTTCTAAATAAATAGACAAAAAAGTAAGAGGAAGAAAAAAGTAAGAGAAAGAAAAAAGTAAAGAGAATAAAGTAAAAAGTGAATAAAATAAGAGAAAATGAAGTACTCCCCCGCAGTGGCGGACGCATGATTTTGATACTGGGGGGTCCAAATTACTACTTCGTCTTATCTTTCCATATTTTGTCCGTTCACAAAAAATTGTCTCATCTTTCCATTTCATCCATCCACCGAAATGAAAAGTCACCCCAAAATTATCGTCCACTTTTTTTTAATCTTTTTTTTCTTCTAATTAATTAAAAAAATTTCATTCTTTTTCGTACTTTACCAACTTTATATATTTATCTTTCATACACACCAATCTCGGATTAAAAATGTGTTGTCCTCCAATAGGATTATTTTTGGTGGACGTCTGAAGTATTAACAATTGATGTGTATTTTCAGTGTCAATGACACCAGAAATAGCCGACACGAACGTTATGGAACTGCGGGAGAGATGGATAATGAAAAAATAAATAAATTTAGAAAAAGCAATATAAATTAAAAATATTAGTATTTTTTATAATAAAAAAATGAAAAATGAACAAAAAATTCACAAAATTACTAGTCTGTGAAAATTAAAAATTATAAACATAAATTAATTACTAGATATAAGAAAATCTAATAAGTAGTTATGAAAATCCAAAAAGTTTTATTCTCCTGAATAAATACTCCACATAACTGTGAGGCCCGGAGGGATGAAAATCTAAAAAGTAGTTATGAAAATCCGTGACCAACTAAGCTAGAGACAGAATGTGAATGGCGTCTTACACATATATATAGTTGAAACTCAAATTGCTTGGGGTTCCAAGGATCCCCCAGCCGCCAATCGTAGGTCCGCCTCTGTCCCGCCGTCCAGCTAAAATAACACATTTCTTGGCTGGCATAGGACTTTAGAGGTTATGGGTTAAAGTGTTTAATTGGAGAGAGAAAAGTTGGTTGTAAGTATAAAATAGAGAGAAGAAGAAAGATGAATATCTTAATAGGAGTGAGAAAAATTGGTTTGGTGTATTAATCGGAGAGAGAAGGTTTTTAAAAAAGGAAATGTGACATCTTAGTTGGGACAAACTAAAAAGGAAAACGTGTCATATTAAGCAAGACGGAGGGAGTAAAAGAGAGTAAAGTAAGGAAGAGAAAAAAGTTACTATATATAAAAATAACTCAACTATAATGACTCAATTTTGAGGAAACGGAGGGAGTAAATAAATACCGACACGAATATAGTAAACTCAATGAGCAACGCTTAAGTTTTTATGTGATGATTCAACTATAATATTGTATTTTACTCCATTCATTACATAATTACATAATAGTGGAGTCATTTTGCAATTTAGGTACGTTTTGTAATAATGGAGTCATTTTTCTTTTTAGTAAAAGTCAACGCATTTATTCTCACTTACTTTACTCTCTCTTTATCTCTCTACATTTTTCATTTCCTACTTTATTCTTCTTTCACTAAAGTCAATTAACACAATTTTTCTTAAATTACGTGTCAAAATAAAACGTCTCCACTATCACAGAATAGAGAGGGAAAAAAAAAAGAATCAATTAGTAATTATTTCTCTAAGACACATCATCTATGAAAAGGTCACATTTAAATGAAATAAAAATAAATAAAAAATCAATAAAAAAACCTTTATAAATATATTGAACGTGAGCCATTAATTCACATCTCCTCTTCGTCTCTTTTTTACCTACACCCTATTTTAAAATATGGACAGCAACAAGAAAATCGCTACCACTAGCGCTGCGAGAGAGAGCTTAAATCTTGGTAAACAAGCACTTGAAGCGGCTATGGCCAACCATGCTAGTTTGGTCCAAGCGGCGTCGACACTGACGCAAGTGCCCGTGAACAGCACACGTGATCTGGAAAATGCCGGAGCTCTCTTGGCCGGGAACCCCGTATGGACAGGTACGCTAATTGCATCAAAGAAAATGGCTAAAGAAGTTCGAGAGTTGGCTGGAAAATATCCTAATGTGAAGGTTGATGAGATGTAACAAGGTATGTTCCAAGATAGGACCAAATTATTATAGGCTTTGATCACCATACAAATACATAAAAAAAAAAAAGAAAGAAGATACATAGATAGATGACTGGAAAACACTAATGGAGAGGTTGGAGAAACAGTCCGATTCCGATGATGTCTGTGGTAAACGAGGAAGAGGAAGTAAGAGATTCAGCCATTAACTAAGTAATAAATGATAAAGAAAGGTATACCTCGTTACATCTCCTCCACCTTCACATTAGGATATTTCCCGGCCAACTCTCGAACTTCTTTAGCCATTTTCTTTGATGCAATTAGCGTACCTGTCCATACGGGGTTCCCGGCCAAGAGAGCTCCGGCATTTTCCAGATCACGTTTGTTACTCACGGTCACTTGCATTAATGTGGACGCAGCTACGACCAAATTGACATGGTTTGCCGTTGCAGCTTCAAGTTCTTGGCGGTTTCGATTTAAGGCCTCATTTAGAGCACTGGTGGTGGCGATTTTCTTGTTACTGTCCATATTTTTGAATAGGTTGTAGGTCAAAAAGAGAGAAAGAGGAGATGTGAATTAATGGCTCACGTTCAATATATTTATAAAGGTTTTTTTTATTGATTTTTTTTTATTTCATTTAAATGTGACCTTTTCATAGATGTTGTGTTTTAGAGAAATAATTATTAATTGATTCTTTTTTTTATTTTTCCTCTCTATTCTGCGATAGTGGAGGCGTTTTATATTGACACGTGGTTTAAGAAAAATTGTGTTAATTGAGTTTAGTAAAACAAGAATAAAGTAGGGAAATGAAAAATGTAGAGAGATGAAGAGAGAATAAAGTAAGTGAAAATAAATGCGTTGACTTTTACAAAAAAGAAAAATGACCCCACTATTACAAAACGTACCTAAATTGCAAAACGACGAACTGCATTTTATGTAATGAAGGGAGTAAAATACAATATTATAGTTGAATCATCACATAAAAACTTTAGCGTTGCTCATAGAGTTTACTATATTCGTGCCCGTATTTATTTACTCCTTCCGTTTCCTCAAAATTGAGTCATTATAGTTGAGTTATTTTTATATATAGTAACTGTTGGAATCAAATTAATGATTCACATAATTCATCACATAAATCACACATGTCGAATACGATTGATAAACATAAAGCGGAAGCGTACATGGATTCGGATTCATGATGTTGTTGATGATTCTGAAGTATGGAAATTAATCTTCCAAGTGACAACGCTCTCTCACAGATTCTCTGTAATCTGTAGAGTCTTGATATTACGTCTGGTCAATAGGAATGAGATTCTATTGACCTATTTATAGGTTGCACTTGGGGACCACAACCATTATTTAGAGAATAAGTCCCTAACTTTATTATAACTTTAATTTCATCCATAACAAAATTAAAGTTATCCAAAGTAGTATCTGCACAATAGTCCTCATACTTTTATAGATAATCGTTTGACCCTATAAATTATATAACCTTAGTAGATCACGTAATCGGGTCAATCAATAAATAGCCATAAATATTATACAATCTTTAGACTATTATGTTGGACCATATTAAAAATGTTCCAACAATCTCCCACTTGGGCCAACATAAAAGTCACCAAATGATTGTACATTACTGAAGTTGCGCGCTTACTATTTATATTAATCATCTTTACCGATCCGGTCTACTAAACATGTTAATATAGAACCAAAGAAGTTTAAGTCACAACACGTATACATGACTAAACTCATCAGTGATCACAAATATCAACACATCTAGCAACACAAATCAAAATATGAGTGTGCAGCATGAAAATTACATGCTATGTGATCTTTTGCATGTCTATTTTCAACTGGTCCTGTGAAACTGTAGTGAGATCAGAAAATATCAAAGCATAATTCAAAGTAACTAAAACCAAAGTAACTAAAGTGCACTTAATATAACTGAAATTCAATGTTATTACATAGATGAACATAAACTCCCACTAAACCAAAGTATTACAAGGTCGAATACCCATGTGAAATACATGCTCATGAAAGACCGAAGGCGGTAAACCTTTAGTAAAAGGATCCACAAGCATGGAAGTCGAACCTAAGTGTTCAATTTGCAATTGTCTACTCTGAATTCTATCCTTAACAGCAAGGAACTTGATGTCAATGTGTTTAGACTTCGACGAGCTCCTGTTGTTGTTGGAGTACATGACTGCGGACTTATTGTCACAATATAACTTGAGTGGTCTTTCAATACTATCCACAATTTGCAGCCCTTGAATAAAGTTTCGCAGCCATACTCCATGTTGTGATGCCTCAAAACAAGCTATGAATTCTGCTTCCATTGTAGAGGTGGCTATCAATGTTTGTTTAACACTTTTCCAAGATATAGCCCCTCCGGCGAGCATAAAGACATAACCTGACGTGGATCTACGACTGTCTTGGCATCCCGCGAAATCCGAATCAGAATACCCAATGATCTCAAGCTGATCTGATTTCCTATAAGTGAGCATATAATCCTTTGTTCTTTGCAGATACCGAAAAACACGTTTGACTGCTTTCCAATGATCCATACCGGGATTACTCAAGTATCTACCTAGCATGCCTACTATGAACGCAATATCCGGACGCGTGCATACTTGTGCATACATAAGACTTCCCACAGCCGATGCATAGGGAAGTAATTCCATTTCCTTTTTTGCAAGCTCGTTTTTGGGACATTGATTCAAACTGAATTTATCACCTTTAGCCACAGGGGTATCTCCTGGTCTACAATCTTTCATGTTGAATCTTGCCAACACTTTATCGATGTAGCTCTTTTGTGATAATCCAAGTACACCTAGGGAACGATCCTGATGTATTCGGATTCCTAATACAAAAGAAGCATCACCAAGATCTTTCATTTCGAATTTTCTTGAAAGAAATTTCTTGGTGTCACGTAACAAATCTACATCGTTGCAAGCAAGTAAAATGTCGTCGACATATAGAACCAGGAAAATGAATTTGCTCCCACTGAACTTATAGTATATGCATTCATCAACAGGATTCGTCTCAAAACCAAATGAGACAACAACTTGATGAAATTTAACATACCATTGACGAGACGCTTGTTTAAGACCATAGATGGATTTCTTAAGTTTGCATACCATCTTCTTTGGGTCACCAGACACAAAATTTTCAGGTTGCACCATATAAATCGTTTCTATAATGTCGCCATTAAGAAATGCTGTCTTTACATCCATCTGATGTAGCTCCAAATTAAAATGAGCTACTAGTGCCATGATTATTCTGAATGAGTCTTTCGTCGAAACTGGAGAGAAAGTCTCGGTAAAATCGATGCCTTCCTTTTGAGTAAAGCCTTTTGCTACAAGACGAGCCTTATATCTCTCCACATTGCCTTGCGAATCCCGTTTGGTCTTAAAAATCCACTTGCAACCAATGGGTTTCGCACCTTCAGGCAATGTGACAAGATCCCAAACGTCATTGCTTTGCATAGACTTAATCTCTTCAATCATAGCATCGATCCACTTTTGAGCATTAGGGCTTTCAATGGCTTGACGGAAAGTGACTGGGTCATCTTCCATCACTCCAATATCTACCTCATGCTCTTGGAGATATACATTATATTCATCCGTAGATATTGCAGGTCTCCTCATTCTAGTGGATCTCCTTAGTGGCACTACTTCATCATGTTCTTGAGGAGGTTGTGGTTGTTCTTCATGTTGTTGTTCGGGAGGTGGAACAGGAATTACAAGAGTGTCATCTTTTTCTGGAATGAAAGGAAGTGAAATCGCTTCCTCTTCAAAGACAACATTCTTTATACCATCTTCACCCCCAAACTCAACTTCCTCAAAGAACCTTGCATTATTCGTCTCAAAAAATGATCTAGTTGTGGGATCATAGAACTTGAAACCCCTAGACCGCTCAGGATAACCTACAAAATAACAACTTACCGTTTTAGAGTCCAATTTATGCTCGTGTGGCCTATAAGGCCAAGCTTCAGCTGGACAACCCCAAACATGTAAATGACCTAAGCTGGGCTTTTTGCCCGTCCATAATTCATAAGGGGTTACGGCAGTTGCTTTAGTAGGTACTCGGTTTAGGATGTATGTTGCGGTCTTAAGTGCCTCTCCCCAAAGGGATTCTGGCAAAGTAGAATGACTGATCATGCTTCTAACCATATCCTTGAGGGTTCTATTTCGTTTTTCAGCAACACCATTCATGGTAGGACTACCAGGCATAGTGTACTGTGGGACGATTCCACATTCCTCAAGAAATCTAGCGAAGGGTCCTGGACGTTGTTCACCCGAGCCATCATATCTACCATAGTATTCTCCACCACGGTCAGATCTGACGTTCTTAATTCTTTTTCCAAGTTGATTTTCAACTTCGGCCTTATAACTCTTGAACGTATCCAGTGCTTGAGATTTTTCACTTATGAGATATAAATAACCATATCGGGAATAATCGTCTGTGAACGTAATAAAATATCGTTGACCGTTCCAAGATGCAGTAGGGAACGGTCCACAGATATCTGTATGGATAAGTTCTAAGACGTCTGTAGTCCGATTGGCTTCAAATCTCCTAATATTTGTTTGTTTCCCCTTAATGCACTCAACACAGACTTGAAAGTCTGTCATATTGGGAATGGTAAGAATTCCATCTGACACAAGTCTTTCTATTCTTCGTTTGGAGATATGACCTAAACGGTTATGCCAAATTGTAGCAGAATTCTCACTTATTAATTTACGCTTTGTACCTCGTGAGTTCACATGCAGGGCTTCATTAAATGAAGTAATAGTATTAAGCAAATAAAGATTATCGCCATAAGAAAGAGAACCGGTGCCAACCAAAGTTGAATTTAGATAAAGACTAAATCTACTATTTCTAAATGAACAAGTATAACCGAATTTGTCCAATACAGAAATAGAAATTAAATTCCGTCTAAATGACGGTACAACAAATGTCTGTTCTAAATCCAAATAACAACCAGTTTTTAGTAATAATCTAAATGTGCCTATTGCCTCCACTTCAACTTGTTTGCCATCGCCCACATAGATGAATCTTTCAGCATCAATTGGCTTTCGGCACTGGAGGCAACCCTGCATGGACACACTTATGTGAGTAGTAGCACCAGAGTCTATCCACCAAGTATGTCCAGGTACAGAAGCTAAATTAACTTCTGAACAAACATAAGTGAAAAATGTACCCTTCTTCACGCGCCAAGCGTGATATTCTTCACAATCATTCTTCTTGTGTCCATCTTTCTTGCAAAAGAAGCAAACTGAAGCTGATTTTTCCTTCTTAAACTGTTTTGCAGATGGACCCACAACATTTCTGGAGGAATCAGGAAGAATCCTCTTCCCCTTAGCGAACTCGGAAAGAACCCTCTTTCCCTTGTCTCTTCCTCGTTTACCCCTATAGCTTGTTGCTAAGTGAGCACTTTCTGTCTTACTTTGCTTCAATCTCTCTTCCTCTTGAACACAATGAGAAATCAACTCATTCAATGTCCATTTATCCTTCACAGTATTGTAACTAACTTTGAAGTGATCAAATTGATGAGGAAGAGATATCATAACCAAATGCACTAGTTGATCATCACTGATCGTCAAATTAAGTGCCGTAAGCTTTGAAGCAGTGTTTGACATTTCCATAATGTGCTCCCTAATTTCCCCTCGGCCATTATGCCTCATAGTCACAAGTTTATGCATCAATGAAGCCGTTTCGGCCTTTTCATTGCTTGCGAAATTCATATAAATGGCCTCGAGAAATTCCTTAGCAGTTGCTTCTTTCGGGACAGTACCGCGAAAGTTTTCAGGGATGGCATGTTGCATAATCATAAGACTCATGCGATTGGAGTGTTCCCACCTCTCAAAATTCCGTTTATCCTCATCGGAACTTTCATCAGTAAGAGGGGTGGGTTGCTCCGTCCGAAGTGCATAGTCTAAATTTGCAATCCCCAAACCAATCAATACCTTGCTTCTCCATGATGCATAGGTATTGCCCTTTAGCACAGGAATGGAATTTAGAAAACCAATAGCAGGTTCTTGAGCTAGCAAAGAACGAATATAACAAATAGGACAATAATTAGCTCACATAAATAATAAGTAAATAAATTAAATAATGACAATTCCCATTTCAAGATGTCGGCACAACATTAAATTTTCATCTTTGGACAAAATAATAACTCGCAAGTGACATCTTAACACGTAGTAATCAAATATAGATAATCATTTCCTGTCAAACAATAAGTCTTCCTTTGGGCCGACTTAGTGTTCACAATGACTTAAGGATAATCTCATATTATTACCACAAAGTATACAAGAAACATGGCCAAATAACAATCTTCCTTTGGGCCGATTAACTATTCGCATGTATTTCAAGTATATAAATATCCTATATATTCTAAATAAATTAATTTACACATCAGAGCTTACTTTGGCAAGTTAATGCTATAATTAATTTATTTAAAATAATAGACAATAAAAACTTAAGTCATTATTTAATTAATTACTTAACAACTAAAACAATTAAATGCGATTAATTGTTTGAAGTAATTGTTTGTACAAACAACTAATAACTTAAAATCAAATAGCAACAAATTTTGTGGCCCAATAAAATCAAGTCACGGCCCTTTCAAAAAAAAAATTATTATAGGTGGCCTAAATATTTTATTGACATTTCAAAATTGTGGCCCAAGAATAAAAAAAAAATTGTTGCTGCTCAAAGTTAAAATATAAGCATTGAGCCTAAATATTAAAATAGATCAGATTTTCAGAACGGCATTTCACTAAATATCGCGTTGTTTCACGAAGTAACGCGTCGTTTCACCGCCACAACCGCCATCAAATGACCGTCGTTGACCGTGACGTCGCCGACCACTGCGACGTCGTCGGTCTTCTCGTCGTCTCCGAAGATCACCCAAAACAGACGGCAACGGCGATTTTTCGAAAAATTTTGAATTGATAAACTTTGGAAAGGATTTCACCAAAAATTACAAAATTTTCGAAAGGATTTCACCAAAAAAAAATACAATATCTGTTACAGATATTGAGAATACAAACGAAAACATTCAACAATCAAGAATCCTTTCAAAAGTTTAGAAGGAATTTAAATCAGAAATTTTGAACGCTTAATTTCTCACTAACATTCTGTCGAGCAGGGGGTGCTTGCAATTTAATGAATCATATCTTAAATATCCTCAAAAAATTGACAGAATGTTAAGTCTAAGTTTTTTGGAAACGAGAAAATCATGAATTGAACTTAATTGGAACAGAATCCAAAACCACAATTTAGTCTGGAAAAAAATGAATTTTCAATTCATATACCATTCACATATTGGTTTGCGTGATCAACCGTAAAACTTGTGATTGAATTCAACAAACTTCAAAATTTTGTTCGAAAATTCTTCATCAATTTGATCACATAATTTTCATACACCGAATCCAATACAGAATTATAAATCAACGAATTATCAATTCGTTCCAACATGTATTGGCTCTGATACCAATTGTTGGAATCAAATTAATGATTCACATAATTCATCACATAAATCACACATGTCGAATACGATTGATAAACATAAAGCGGAAGCGTACATGGATTCGGATTCATGATGTTGTTGATGATTCTGAAGTATGGAAATTAATCTTCCAAGTGACAGCGCTCTCTCACAGATTCTCTGTAATCTGTAGAGTCTTGATATTACGTCTGGTCAATAGGAATGAGATTCTATTGACCTATTTATAGGTTGCACTTGGGGACCACAACCATTATTTAGAGAATAAGTCCCTAACTTTATTATAACTTTAATTTCACCCATAACAAAATTAAAGTTATCCAAAGTAGTATCTGCACAATAGTCCTCATACTTTTATAGATAATCGTTTGACCCTATAAATTATATAACCTTAGTAGATCACGTAATCGGGTCAATCAATAAATAGCCATAAATATTATACAATCTTTAGACTATTATGTTGGACCATATTAAAAATGTTCCAACAGTAACTTTTTTCTCTTCCTTACTTTACTCTCTTTTACTCCCTCCGTCCCGCTTAAGATGACATGTTTTCCTTTTTAGTTTGTCCCAATTAAAATGACAAATTTCATTTTTTGAAAACTTTCTCTCTCCAATTAATACACCAAACCAATATTCTCACTCCTATTAAAATATTCATCTTTCTTCTTCTCTTTATTTTAAACTTACACCCATCTTTTTTCTCTCCAATTAAACACTTTAACCCATAACTCCTAAAGTTCCGCGCCGGCCAAGAAATGTGTCATCTTAGCCAGAACGGGGGAGTACTTCATTTTCTCTACTTTATTAACTATATGGAGTACTTTATTCTCTTTACTTTTTTCTCCTCTTACTTTTTTTGTCTATTTATTTGGAACATTTAACATCTCTTTAAGCAAAATAGGTGGAAGAAAGTTAGTGGAATATAATTCTCACTTATATATATTAGTTTTAAATTATATGTTAGTGGAATGAGTTGATGGAATGTGGGGTTTCTTTACTATTTATGGTAATTATGAACCAGAATTATTATTCACGGATGGACCAAAATGGAAAAACGAGACTACTATTCACGTAAGGAGGGAATAGTAGTTTGATTGAAGAGGAAAATGGGAGTCTAAAGATTGTGTCAGCGTATTATAAATGAACCTATATTACTTTGTGTTTGTGAGAGAGAGATATATTAAATAGGAGTAGAAGAAACAGATTCCCAATGGTGAAAACTAAAATTATTGTACCGTAAATATTGCAGAGAAAAACAGATTTTTTATGGTGAAAAGTGAAATTATTGTACCGTAGATATTGCAAAGGAAAATGAGAGTCTCAGCCCAACACACTGTCTCATAAAAAGTGCTTTAAACTTTCATACTACATTTATTTCAAATGCTCCAATTCTTTATCATGTAAAAAATTGTGCATAGGTTAACCCATAATATTTAAATTCACGTGATATAGCGACAAAAATATTTTGCCATAAATACTATAAAGTTATTTATGATTTGAAGAAAAGTTGTACATAGACTATTCCAAAATATTTTTGCCATAAATACGTATAAAGTTATTTATGATGTTGAAAAGTTGTACATAGACTATTCCAAAAAATATAGTCTCATTTGTGGACGACACAGATTTTAAAAAGAAATTGGTTAAGTTAGAGAGATAGGGAGAAAAAGTTAGTAAAGTATGAGAGAGAGAAGAAAAAGTGAGAAAAGTATGAGAATAAACTTTTCATATTTAGAAATGAGACTATTTTTTTGGACATTCCAAAATGACAAAATGAATCTATTTTTATAATATTCAAAAAGTAGTGAATAAACTATCACACTGTATTACTACATGATTCAAATGATATCTCAATAAAAGATATTTGCCATAAACACCGATAAAAATATACTCTCTTTGTCCAATAATAATAGAAATTTTGGGGAAGACACAAGTTTTAATCACAAATATCATGGAGCAATATTGGATGAGATACAATCTCCAGTTGGCGGCTCGCTTTTTTATTCTGATTTTGAATCATCTGATGACGAAAAAGGCGATGCAGGTCAGTTATATTGATTTTAATCGCGTATGTTATGTTATCCGAGCAAAATAGCATTTATATCTAATGACAATGGATCATCTTTTTGAATGATTCTTTTAGTGATTGGTGAATTGAACTATACATTAATTCTTCATGATTCTTTAATGTATACGATAGAGTTGTAATTAGTATAGAGAGAGATTGATATCAAATATAACGTCAATAGATGGTGTTAAACGTATACAACTAAAAGGTATGAATGAATTTCATAGGGAAACTGGAAACGGAGAATGTGTACAACTATAAATATTTATACAGACTTACAAAGTCTAAAACTATAAATGTATTTAGTGATAGTATATGCAAATGCAATTATACATTTGATATAAGTAATTATTTACTATATGGGTTTTAAATAATAATTATATTTAGTAATAATACACGTATATAATTTTTTATAGCATTAATTTTGGAATACATAATGTAGAGGAAAATTTTATTTAAATACATAAGTAATCTATATCTACACTTAATATAAAGTCAAATTTGATGATTCTTAAAACCTTAGAAAGCTATTTTCACGATTTTATAACTTTAGGGTAAATAGTATAAATGGCTAAAAGTGCGTAACTAATTAAGAGTTATAACAAAGTTTTCTTGATTATGTCTTTATAATCGGAATTCTAGCTTTTAATCTACTTTCAGCTATAAAACAAATTCTACACCAAACTGATATTATCTCCAGAAAAAAAAAAAAAAAAAGATACAGTATATCCTATAACTGATCTACTTTCTCATCTCTGATTTTTAATTATTGTAAGAGATGTGTCACAAATTAATTCACAATTAGTTGTAGAAAAGTTTATATCACTAACTATTCTCGATTACATATTTAATACCTTTACACATATTTGAGAATTTAATGAAATAAAATTTTGAATGTTCACTGTAGAAATAAAGGCAATTTAAATACAAATTTAACCTAATATAAGATGCCCATTGTCCTTGTCAGAGTCTTTCCTTAGTTTCCAGTCCATTCAAATCAGGTATGTCACTCTCTTTCTGGCTTTTTATCCATTATCTAAATTTCTATTCCGAACATAGTAAAATCAGATAAATTTTTTCAACAAAAATTTTAGGAAGAATAAGAAAAAAGTTGCACGAACTCATTCACATTAGGCATGCGATCTCTAATCAGAAATTTTAAGAGAGAGAGAAGAAACATTATCAAATCAGAGAAAACGTACATCAAATTTCACTCTTCACTCTGTAATTGATCTACAAAAATAAAATTCGAGATTGTTGAAAATATAGAAGAAATTGGATGAAGAAAACCGTAAAAATTGGGGAAAATTTTCAATAGAGAGAGTGGAGAATAAAAAGGGGAAATTTTTATTATGGACTACATTTTGGAAAAGTTCTCTACAAATTACAATAAATGCCTTTTATATAGGCTAGGAAAAAGGCTAACACTAACTAATAAGAGGGAAAATAAAATCAACTAATTACATTTGTATTTTCATTTTCAACAGAGATGAAATACATAGATCAATGCAAAGCTTTGGTTGTTGCTAATAGGCAATGAAATGAAATATTTGATTGCCGTTATTTATAGAGATTTGTTTAATAGTCTCTTCATTTCAATTAATATTGTTATTTCTATGTAAATTATTATGAGTCCGTTCAATTTGTATTAGGCATTTATAAATTATACTTAGATGACAATAATCATTATAATATGCACAATTTAATATGATGGCCGTTTTCAAATAATCAATTATAAATGGTATAATTATTATAGAACGCACAACTTAATGCTATTAATTAATTGGCTATCCTAATAATATCATTATTTGTGTGATAAACCGACTGTAAAAAAATTGCTTAGTGATATAAATGAAGCTTTGCCCCTCTACTTCTTCCTCTGGGCATAAGTAACACTTCAGCTTTTCTTAATTGCATTTCATTTACCTTCCTTGCACAAAATTATTATTCAAAATGTCCAAAATCTCGCCTTCATATATATATATATATAGAGATATAAATATAGATATAGATAGATTTCATATTTCAATTGAAACTAATTAAATATCATATATATACACATACGAATTTGAAAATAAAAATACAATTATGCTCATGGAATGCCCAAATAGGCCCGTTTAACGGAATAGGCCCAATTAAAATTGAAAATTGAAAATAGGATGTTTTGAGTAACATTAAAAAAAATTGTAACTGACGTGATAGTCCATTTTCAATTCTGGTCGAATATTTCTCCTTTAAAATGGTATATATAAGACATTTAGGATTTTCCGTAATTTAAACTATTAATTAATATATCAAATAAATGATAAAGAAAGACATACCTTCGTTACATCTCCTCCACCGTCACATTAGGATATTTTTCGGCCAACTGTCGAACTTCTTTAGCCTACCTGTCCATGTGGGGTTCCCGCGCAAGAGAACTCCGGCATTTTCAAGGTCACGTTTGTTATTCATGGTCACTTGCAGTAATGTGGACGCAGCTACGACCAAATTGACATGGTTTGCCGTTGCAGCTTCAAGTTCTTGGTGGTTTCGATTTAAGGTTAGAGCACTGGTATTGGCGATTTTCTTGTTACTGTCCATATTTTTGAATAGGTTGTAGGTCAAAAAGAGAGAGAGGAGATGTGAATTAATGGCTCACATTCAATATATTTATAAAGGTTTTTTTTATTGATTTTTTTATTTCATTTAAATGTGACCTTTTCATAGATGACGTGTTTTAGAGAGATAATTATTAATTGATTCTTATTTTTATTTTTCCTCTCTATTCTGCGATAGAGGAGACGTTTTATTTTGACACGTGATTTAAGAAAAATTGTGTTAATTGAGTTTAGTAAAAGAAGAATAAAGTCGGAAATGAAAAATGTAGAGAGATGAAGAGAGAGTAAAGTAAGTGAGAATAAATGCGTTGATTTTTACTAAAATGAAAAATTACTCCACTATTATAAAACGTACCAAAATTGCAGAATGACTTCATTATTATGTAATGAAGGGAGTAAAATACAATATTATAGTTGAATTATCGCATAAAAACTTTAACGTTGCTCATAGAGTTTACTATATTCGTGCCCGTATTTATTTTTATAATATTCAAAAAGTAGTGAATAAACTATCACACAATATTACTACATGATTCAAGTGATATCTCAATAAGAGATATTTGCCATAAACACCGATAAAAATATACTCTCTTTGTTCAATAATAATAGAAATTTTGGGGAAGACACAAGTTTTAATCACAAATATCATGGAGCAAATATTGGATGAGATACAATCTCCAGTTGGCGGCTCGCTTTTTTATTCTGATTTTGAATCATCTGATGACGAAGAAGGCGATGCATGTCAGTTATATTGATTTTAATCGCGTATGTTATGTTATCTGAGCAAAATAGCAGTTATATCGAATGACAATGGATCATCTTTTTGAATGATTCTTTTAGTGATTGGTGAATTGAACTATACATTAATTCTTCATGATTCTTTAATGTATACGATAGAGTTGTAATTAGTACAGAGAGAGATTGATTTCAAATATAACGTCAATAGATGGTGTTAAACGTATACAACTACAAGGTATGAATGAATTTCATAGGGAAACTGGAAACGGAGAATGTGTAAAACTATAAATATTTATACAGAGTCTAAAACTATAAATGTATTTAGTGATTGTATATGCAAATGCATACATTTGATAGAAGTAATTATTTACTGTATGGGTTTTAAATAATAATTATATTTAGTAATAATAAACGTATATAATTTTTTATATTAATTTTGGAATACATAATGTAGAGGAAAATTTTATTTAAATACATAAGTAATCTATATCTACACTTAATATAAAGTCAAATTTGATGATTCTTAAAACCTTAGAAAGCTATTTTCACGATGTTATAACTTTAGGGTAAATAGTATAAATGGCTAAAATTGCGTAACTAATTTAGAGTTATAACAAAGTTTTCTTGATTATGTCTTTATAATCGGAATTCTAGCTTTTAATCTACTTTCAGCTATAAAACAAATTCTACATCAAACTGATATTATCTCCAGGAAAAAAAAAAAAAAAAAGATACAGTATATCCTATAACTGATCTACTTTCTCATCTCTGATTTTTAATTATTGTAAGAGTTTGTTTCACAAATTAATTCACAATTAGTTGTAGAAAAGTTTATATCACTAACTATTCTCGATTACAAATTCAGTACCTTTACACATATTTGAGAATTTAATGAAATAAAAGTTTATATCACTAACTATTCTCGATTACAAATTCAGTACCTTTACACATATTTGAGAATTTAATGAAATAAAATTTTGAATGTTCACTGTAGAAATAAAGCCAATTTAAATACAAATTTAACCTAATATAAGATGCCCATTGTCCTCGTCAAAGTCTTCCTTAGTTCCCCGCAATTCAAATCAGGTATGTCACTCTCTTTCTGGATTTTTATCCATTATCTAAATTTCTACTCCGAACATAGTAAAATCAGATAAATTTTTTCAACAAAAATTTTAGGAAGAATAAGAAAAAAGTTGCACGAACTCATTCACATTAGGCATGCGATCTCTAATCAGAAATTTTAAGAGAGAGAGAAGAAACATTATCAAATCAGAGAAAACAAATGTACATCAAATTTCACTCTTCACTCTGTAATTGCTCTACAAAAATAAAATTCAAGATTGTTGAAAATATAGAAGAAATTGGATGAAGGAACCTCCATTAATGGAGGATGAAGAAACTGTAAAAATTGGGAAAAAATTTCGATAGAGAGAGTTGAGAAAAAAGGGAAATTTTTTATTATGGACTACATTTTGGAAAAGTTCTCTACAAATTACAATAATTGCCTTTTATATAGGCTAGGAAAAAGGCTAACACTAACTAATACTCCCTCCGTTCCATAGTAATAGAGTCATTTTGTCATTTTGGTACGTTCCATAGTAATATAGTCATTTCCCTTTTTAGTAAAAGTAACATATTTTTACACATCTACTTTAATCTCTCTTACTTTATTTTCTCTTCATCTCTCTACCTTTTTCATTTTCCACTTTAGTAACACAAATTTTCTTAATCTTCGTGACGAAAAGAAACGCCTCCATTACTATGAAACGGAGGGAGTAAGAGGGAAAATAAAATCAACTAATTATATTTGTATTTTCATTTTCAACAGAGATGAAATACATAGATCAATGCAAAGCTTTGGTTGTTGCTATAGGCAATGAAATGAAATATTTGATTGCCGTTATTTATAGAATTTGTTTAAGAGTTTCTTCATTTCAATTAATATTCTTATTTCTATGTATTATGAGTCCGTTCAATTTGTATTAGGCATTTATAAATTATACTTAGATGACAATAATCTATCAATATATAAATGGCGAGTTTTGAGGTGTTTTGAATAATTATTTCATATAAGGGATATAAATGCAATTATATTATAGTTTGATTTTTATCATTAGGCGAGATTTGGATGTTAATTATATTATATGGACATTAAATATGTTAACCGTTTAGCTAAACTAATTAATTAAGCCGTTTATCCTTGCAAAGTGTTACTCCGTATTAATCTTTTGCTATTAGTTGCCTCTAAGATTGTGTAGCTCCATTTTCCTTTTAGATATTGATCTCCTTGGACTCAGCATTAACTTTCAAACGTTAATATGTACGTTAAATTCTTGAATAACCGATTATATCTAAAATTTAAATATGAATGAAAATGGTTGTAAGCGTTTTTTAAACGCTTTTCTCACTAAATAATGGTGTGTTTTTAAATAATACTCCATATGTTCTGCTTTAGCAGTCTCATTGACTTTTCTGCCTTCTTTTTGTAAAAATAATAAAAAATAGTTAAAGTAGAGAAATGGTAAAGTAAGAGAGACAATAATGTAGATAAGACTCATCTCTATATTATTCTCTCTCTTAATTTACCATTTCTCCTTTTTATCTATTTTTTTATCATTTTTACAAAAAGAGTGCAGAAAAGTCAATGGGACTGTTAAAACGGGACGGAGGGAGTAAATGATACAATCATATTGAATATTTATTTCCGTAGATGAAGGCTATAAAAGGGAGTATCCATGGTATATTTAAAATTACCTTTTTCTGCCGTGAGTTTGTAGCTTTTTCATCGATTGATCTTGCACAAAAAAATGATGTAATTAACACATTATTTTGTCAAAAACAATCCATGATATATCAGTCTTACTATCTCTATGTTTAATTATCTTATAGGGGTTAGTTTTATTAGGATTCTTCTTTTATAAAGTTTTGATGTATGGTGTTGGAGGATGTAGGATAGTCAACCGTAGAGATTTATTTTGATGTTTCCCTGTTTAAATTGATTATGTAGAAGATATGTAGAAATCTGAATGGAAGATGGGGCATTGGTGGCATCATTCGTTGTCCGGCAAATCTTACTGGTAATTATCATGCAGGTGTTGGATTCTTCTATATTTAGTATGAGAATGGATGGTTGATTATTTGATTTATTTGTGTTGTACTATATTAATGTATTGATTTAATCATCTTATGTTTTAGTAGGTTTTATAATTTATGGTACGAATTATATACATGTACAATATCGGTATTTACCATAGGTTTGTTATTTTGTGATGATCCATTATGTATTTATAAAATAATTTTTGTATTGATGTATTGATGATTTGTCTAATAGTTTTATTCTCTACCTAATTTTTATAGTTTGTATCGTAGTAAGTCACAATATGAAATGAAATTTTTGTCTAATAGTATTTTAATTTTAATCATTTTTTTCGCTCAATTATATTTTATTTCTATAACATAATTTATTAGTTATCATTAACAATTTTGTGGCTTTTGTTGATTTTATGATATATAGCTTTTTAAACATATATCCTAAATTTTGTTAAGCAAATAAAATAAATTGTTGGAAATAGTTATGTTATTTAAGTATAAGAAAAAAAATAAGACATCTTAATTTTAAAATTAATGTTTTAATAAGTATATAATGGTGTGATCATGATAATTATAGTCACAAAGATTTAAGTATATTTTTTGAAAATTTGTACTATTTATAAATTCATTATAGTGATAAAAGATTTATAAATTATACTACATTTGTCGAATATTTTGAATCTAAGTAAAATTAATATTTAACTGTAGATATTTTATATATTTATATAATAAATTTGTAGTATATATTTTATGCTTTTAGATTTCGTATCATGATATGTGTATCAATTCGAAAATTATTTCACAATATAAAATAAGTACTAGGAAAATCGAATGGATCGTGCAACGCACGGGTGTGATACTAGTCATTATAATATGCACAATTTAATATGATGGCCGTTTTTAATGCTATTAATTAATTGGCTACCCTAACGTTTTTAATGCTATTAATTAATTGGCTACCCTAATAATATCATTATTTGTGTGATTAGCCGGCTGTAAAAAAATTGCTTAGTGATATAAATGGAGCTTTGCCCCTCTACTTCTTCCTCTGGGCATAAGTAACACTTCAGCTTTTCTTAATTGCATTTCATTTACCTTCCTTACACAAAATTATTATTCAAAATGTCCAAAATCTCGCCTTAATATATAGATATAGATATAGATATAGATAGATTTCATATTTCAATTGAAACTAATTAAATATCATATATACACACATACAAATTTGAAAATAAAAATACCCAAATTATTAGGCCATCCGCAACGCTATCTCTTATCCGTCTCTTAACCGTCTCATCTCTTCACTATTCATGGGCCCCACTGTACTTTTCAGCTCATCTCTTAACTAAGAGACAGCATCTGCAACCCTCCATCTCTTAACTATTCATTCAATTTCATTTTTTATTTTTAATTCCAACAAATTCAATTAATAAAAAACACACTTCATTATAAATAAAATAAAATTACAATTTAAAATACCTAAAAAAATAAAAAAAGACATAATTAAAAAACTAGAAATTACAAATTGCACACTTAAACTCAAATAAAAAAAATGGAGGCAAAGAAGCAGAAGAAGGAGTTCTCTAGTGACGATCATCTAATGGTTGCCAAATTTTGCCCAAATGTGCTCCATTAGATCCTCCTGGAGTTGGGCGTGGGCGGTAGAATCACGTGTCCTTGCCCGAATAGACAACCGCTCTTGCAAAGACGGATGCACTCCCGTTGGAGGTGGACTACTTGCGGTTGAGCTTCCCGGGGTTTCAGGGTCGAACCAATTTCCCGCCTCAGGTCCTTCGTCGGCGACAATCATGTTGTGCAAGATTATGCACGTATACATGATGTCGACCATATTCTCCATAAACCACTGTCGAGCCGGGGCTTTGATAATGTTCCATCGAGCTTGGAGAACCCCGAACGCTCTCTCCACATCCTTGCGAGCAGACTCTTGCTTCTGCGCAAAAAGAGACTGCTTTTCGTCCGTAGGCCTGTTGAACGTCTTCACGAAGGTTGGCCACTTCGGATAGATGCCGTCGGCAAGATAGTACCCCATTTTATACTGGCGATTGTTAGCGACGAAGTTGATGGCCGGCGCTTTACCATTCAGAACTTCAGCGAAGAGGTCGGAGTTGTTGAGCACGTTGATGTCGTTGTTCGAGCCGGGGACCCCGAAATACGCATGCCAAATCCATAGCCGGTAGTCGGCGACGGCCTCGAGTATAACGGTGGGGTGGGTGCCTTTGTGGCCGCTCGTGTATGACCCCTTCAACGCCACAGGGCAATTCTTCCATTGCCAATGCATGCAATCGACACTCTCGAGCATCCCGGGGAATCCGTGCACTTGTTCGTGAAGACGGAGCAGAAACTGACAATCTGCGGTGGTTGGCTTCTTCAGAAATTCGGCGGTGAAGGCTGCCCGGACGCCTTTGCAGAAGTTCAACAAACAAAGTCGCCCAGTGGATTCTCCGACGTGCAGGTATTCGTCGAACGCATCCGCTGTTTGTCCAGTAGCAAGCTGACGGATAGCCGCAGTACATTTCTGGAGCGTCGTGTGGCTAGGACGGCCAACAGCGTCGACCCCTTCTCTGAAGAACTCTTCCCGTGCCGCCAATGTATTCGCGATATGCAAAAATAGCGGGCGTGACATACGGACACGGCGACGGAAGTAGATATCTCCCCACACCGGGTTCGGACTGAAGTAATCACGTTCCAACCTTGCGGCGGCTTCCTCCCGGTTACGGTGGATGTATGTCCGGCGTCGCCTAGGAGGCGCGGCGGCTTCCTCCTCCCTACGTCGATCTGCTTCTAGCGATTCTTCCATTATTCGACGCATTTGCTCAAATGGATCCATAATTGATTAAATTTGGGAGAAGAAAAAAATAAAGGAATGATTTTATAGAAGTGATTGGAGAGGAAAGAAAGAGAGATGAGAGAATGAATGTGTGTTTGTGTGTAAAATGGAGAATGGAGAAGAATATATATAGAATATATAAAAATAAAAAAAAATTAAAAATATTACCGTTCAACGCTAATATTACCGTTTTTTATTTTTATTATTATTTTTTTTTTGAAAAATCTGATTTTTTTTAAAAAAAATTGAATTATGACGTCATAAATCCGACGCCCACTCGCGGGTCGGCGAGTGGGCGTCACGCCAGCAGCCCGCGCGCGCCACGTGGTGCCGGGCGCGTGTCTCGCGAGCTCGAGGCTTGCCTCGCCGGGACGCGTCGGGCGTCGAGACATCTCGTCTCGTCGAGACGAGACGGGAGCCGCAACGCTGTCTCGATGCCGTCTCGTCTCGTCGAGACGAGATCGAGTCCGCAACGAGGCAGCGTTGCGGATGCTCTTATGCTCATGGAATGCCCAAATAGGCCCGTTTAACGGAATAGGCCCAATTAAAATTGAAAATTGAAAATAGGATGTTTTGAGTAACATTAAAAAAAATGTAACTGACGTGATAGTCCATTTTCAATTCTGGTCGAATATTTCTCCTTTAAAATGGTATATATAAGACATTTAGGATTTTCCGTAATTTAAACTATTAATTAATATATCAAATAAAGGGCAGTTAAGTTTGGCAGTAATTAATTCAATGTTATATCGTACGATTAAAAGAGAGGGTTAATTAATTGTTATAGCCATCAACTCTTGCCCCCATTCTATTATCAATTAGCTAAGGATCATTATTAATTTTTTTAAAAAAGAGTTTAGCTTTGATATTAAAATAATAAGAAAGAAATAGAATGCCTAGAGAAATATAGAGAGATATCAAGATTAAGAATCAAATATAATCCAATCCTAATAATTAACAAAAATAGATACGATGATAGATTATGCTAAATAATACTCTAATATAGAGCATACATAATGCGGTATCAAAATCCTATTTCAGTTAAGATTTAGTTTTTGAGCATCCGAATATTTTTATTTTAATTTGTATAGTATTATTTGATTTTATGTACTCTAATATTTAATTTATTTATTATTATTGTAAAAAGATTATCTTTTCCATGATGTGAAATGGTAGCCATGTATCTATAAACGGTGTTGTTGCATACTTTATAACGTATTGTTTCTACTTTCAAGATTTTATAAGTTCGTTCGTTGAAGGTCCATCGCCGTGAAGAATGCCCAAGGTTCGTTTACTCAATCAATCCTTGAATATTTATCATCTATGCGAATGTCTAGTCTCGTTTTATTGTTCTTTTTTTTTTTATTGGATAGATTTCTTATAATATTTGAAATACTGCAGATGGTGCATGAAGATAGAATTAGCCAATTGTCTAGTGATATTCTGATATCTATAATTTCCTGGCTGAACATCAAAGAAGCTACTTCGACTAGCGTACTATCGACTTGCTGGCGACATCTCCATCACTACGTTGATCACCTCGATTTCCCAAAATATAGAAGTGGGATTCACGATTTATCAAATTACGTAAGTATGGTCGACCATGTCTTGGATTCACATAGATGCGGCCGAATAAAAAAGTTGGCTGTAGATATGTCCGATTATAAAGGTGACTGTGGAAATTTTGAGAAGTGGTTCGATTTTGCTCTAAGTAAGAAAGCCGAAATAATTCATTTATATGGTGTGTATCAGCATTATCATGAGTATCCATTTCTTAGATTTCCAAATATAAATGGTCTTGAATGCATTAAAGATTTGTATGTAAGTGAAATTACAATGACTGATCTAGACTTTGAACTTTTGGTCTCCATGTGCCTTTCTCTTGAATGTTTGGCAATTGAATCACCTTCCAAGTTGAAAAATGTCTCTATTGTTGGCCTCTCAAAACTAAAGTGTGTAAAGTTATCCAACATTATGGGAGTTGAATCTATTGTTATTCGCGATGCGATTGACCTGGTTTCTTTGAAGCTCTATGATTTGTGGAGTGAATGTGCCTTCCAACTTAGTAATGTTCCGAAGCTTACCAAGCTCGATTTGCAAGTAAGTGATCTTCAATTCATACTTGCTGACTTCGTTGAAAGAATTCCATCTTGCATATGTGACCAACTTCAACTAATGTGCCTATCAACTACGCCTACAGTAAGTATTTTTTATTTTCATTGTGTTTATGCGTGTGTTATTAATATCAAATATTATTGTATCTGATTTTAATTTTAATTTGCAGATGGATCTTTTTCCTCATATGTTGTTAGGGGTTACTTTTGTCAATATACAACATTTGGAGTTGGTTATTGATATACAGGATTGTGCCTATGATTCCGGTCTCTTAAGCTATGTGCGTTGTTTGGTTGAATCATGTGGTTCATTATAAAAACTTGTGATAAAGGTAAGTATTGCTTAATTAGTAGCCATTTTTCATTTGGATTCATTCATGCATTAAGTTGTTTGACTGATGCGTATTTCAATTTGTATTCCAGTTTCTACATAAGATGTGTGCTTCGAAAATGAGGGACATAACTCAAAGGTGTGACATGTATGTAAAGTACTTTAGAGAATCGGGGGAGACAGAGTTGCCGATAAAGTATTTGGAAATCACAGGATATTTGGGTTCTACTTGGGAACGAGAATTGGCTTTGCACTTTGTTAGAAATGCTACAGCTCTACAAAAGTTGTCCGTCGTGTCTTGTGATCAAGGAGCATTAGGTCGTGCACTTTATGATTTTCGACATACTCCTTCTGTCCACTACAGCATGGCTTCTACTTTTAGTGGACATTGTAAGTTTAATAAGTCAGTGGAAGAGAAAAAGTGGTGGTCTTTGGACAGCCCAACGATGCCCATCAAGCCCTAGCCTGCCCGCCACAGTTATACTGCCTCCGTTCCTTCATAGTTGAGTCATTTTTCCATTTCGGAAAGTTCCCTTATAGTTGAGTCATTTCCATTTATAGTAACTTTTTTCTTTTTCTTACTTTACTCTCCCTTACTTTATTCTCTCTACTTTATTAACTTTTTACTTTATTCTCTCTACCTTTTTCTCTTTCTTACTTTTTTATCTATTTATTTAACACACTCAACATTCATTTCTTAAACTCCGTGCCGAAAAGTTTCGCTTCAACTATGAGGGAATGGAGGGAGTACGTTCCACCTCCTGCCCGCGGCTCGACATCCAAGCCTCAGATTTTCAATTTATTAGAGGAGAGTCACGATCCAAGATAGCTCTATGTATGTACGCTCAAAGAGTTATCAATTTATAATTATGTATATTACATATGTATATTTATTGAAAAATCACGTTTTGCCAATTGTTTTTTTTTTAATATCTATGCAGGCTATGATTTTCAAGCGGACTAACTTAGCAACTAGCATACATACATAGTGAGATAAATGAGTTTGTAGAGCCATAAATATCCAGAATCATACATAAAAATCGCGACCCTAAACAATCGCGGCCGTCGGCTAGCTCTCGCAAGGTCGCCCACGGTCCGAGCTCCCTCAGATGCTGCTAACCGCAGCGTCCCTAGCATAGCTCGCGATCGGCCTAGCACGCGTCCGCACCATCGGCTTAACCCCGAGCGGGCTGTTGGCGCTGATGGAGCAGGTGCCGGCGTGCACGTTGCAGACAGGGTAGTCGTGGGGGCAGCAGCTGCTGTGGTCCTTGCAGCACGAGGCGCCCTCGAGGGGGCAGCATCCCCACTCGAAGCACATCCCGAAGAACTGGAAGATGCAGCAGCAGGTCTCGCTTGCAGGGCACGCGTAGTACTTGCTGCACGTGGTGGGGGGCGCCACCGGGGCGGGCGGGGATGGTGGAGCAGGGGGGGCCGGGGGCGGGTTGGGCCCCTTCTTGACCGGGTAAGACGGCTCAACTGCGATCCCGCAGAGGCCTTGCTTCGCCGCCACATTCCTCTGCATCCTCAGGTACCCTTTCTCCCCCCAGGCGCTGCCCCACGAGTTCCTCACGATCCAGTAGTCCAACCCGTTCTCACTCCCGTACCCGACCACGTTCACGCCGTGGTCCAAGGACAAGCCACATGACCCTGTGAAGATACCCTGAAGGAAAAAAAAAAACCATAAGCGCATGTTTCACTTCACCATTACATGTTTTCAAGTCATGTATACTTACTGACTGATACAGCTGGAAGTCCCACCCTGCGGCTTCGATGGCAACAGCCACTGGCTGGCTGGCAGCCGCCTTCTGCAGCGCGGCCTCATTGTTCACCGGAACATCTTCGTAACTGTCAATCGACACAACTTTGGAGTTTTTCTGCAATGAATCAACCAAGAATTAAGTGCAGTTAGATGACTGCTCTCTCAATTACTCAATCTACTAACCTTGTTCTGATTGCATCTCCCGTCCCTGCCGGTGTATGGATAGTCCTTATCAGAATCAATACCGCCGTTCTTAATGATGAACTGGAACGCATAGTCCATCAAACCACCGTTGCATCCGGCATTGTAGGAGGTATCACAATCCACAAGCTCTTGCTCCGAGAGCGAGACCAAATCGCCAGTTACAATGGCGTTTACTCCCTCCACAGCAGCAATTGTGGAGAAAGCCCAGCAACTCCCTTCACAATTCCAACACGCATTTGTGAAAATTCTACTTGATCAATGATCAAAGGGAACAACCTCTAGACTCTACACAAAAATATTTGGATGATTCGTCCTAATCAATAGGTAATAAAGTGGTCCAAAGCTACAAAAGGTGTTAGGTCCACAACATAAATGATAGTACTATCATGCATTGGATTGGTAGGTAAGCATTAGTGAAGAAGATATTTCTCTATGTGAAACAATTCCACAAACACAAACCGTTCATCTTCAATTTGGGGATAATTCATAATCCACACGCAATTTATCCTTTCACCACCACCAAAATGGATCTCCTCCGCAACTTAATTCACAATACCAAATAATCCACTACTAATTTACTAGAAAATTATAAGAACCTAACTGCAATCACTTTGCTAAATTACGATTTACTGAAATCATCAGTCATTCATCAGTCAAAGCAACAAACTAACTAACACTGTGTGTGTGTGTGTGTGAGAGAGAGAGAGAGGGAGAGAGTATACCGCAGCTGCCTTGGTCTTTGACACCAACGACGGCGCCTTTCTCTCTCCAGTCAACGGAATCCGGCAAGGCGTCGCCGAGCTTCGGCGCATAGCGATCGCTCTTCACGCGGTGGCTGCGGTCAGGTAATTTGGTTCCGAGATAAGCCTTCCGGTATTCGTCGTTGGTGAGATCGGCGAACCGGTTCGTTCCGAGCCTGTAGCTCCGGTTCGGCAGCGCGTTCTGCTCGTCGATGTAGCGCAAGTTCTCCTTGAAGATCTCGAACCGCCTCTCGCTCTCCCCCAGAGCGTTGTAGGTTTTGCCGTGCTCCGCCATCCACGCCGCGTGGAGCGACCTCACCTCGTCGTCGGAGCGCTTCGCGACGATCGGCACGTCCGAAGCGAGAGCTGCTGCGGAGAGGACGGAGAGAGAGAGGAAGAGAAGGAGAAGAGGAGAAGCCATTGTTGATGGTGTATGGAACTGTGGAGAACTGAAATTTTGAAGTGTTTATATAAATTCCAAAATATGTTTTTCCTTTTCTTTTTTTGTTAAAAAATTAAAATACTGATATTTTTAGATGTTGCTAAACGCACTCCAAAATTGCTTTCCACGCCCTGAACACTTTTTCATAGAAGGCTTTGCTGGGCAAGTTTTGGTGTGTGGAAATGAATTTTGAGCTGCGTTTAGTGTTTTTACGGTAGATGAAGTAAATTGGACTTGTTGGTAGACGACAAATGGTAAAGCTGTGTTTGGCTTGATTTTTTACGCAAATTTTTATTTGGGCATAACAGTCTGTCTCACATGTAAAACTTACAGATATTGGTCATAAATTTCGGTCAAATTTTGGTATTTCCTACAAACTTTAATATTGGTCTAAAAAATCACAATTTTATAAGTGTTTTATTTGTTTTTTTTCATGACAGTCCAAATAAGATATTTTTGGCAAAAATTTATCATACGTGGACAATCGTGAAATATTTATGATAAATTAGATTATCTATTAAGTTCGTGACAAGTTGGATAAAAAGCTCTATAAAAAATCACATTAATTTAGTAGTACCAAATAGGATAAAAAATGCACAGAAGTTGGTTGTATATGATGATTGACCTGTCATGAGAAATAACAAACAAAATGTAAAATTTGTGATATTTTATACTAATTTTAAAATTTATAGAAAATACTAAAATTTGACAAAAAGTTCATGATTTTAGAGATCAATATCCTTAAAATTTAATACTCATGTTTATTTACTAGTACTATAACATTATGCAATAACATATTTTCTCCAATGTACAATTTATTTATTATTTTTAATCATATAACCTAGGAGTTCTCTTATATTTTATTTGTTCCCAAAAAAAGATTCAATTTTGTCATTTTTGTCTACCATTAAAAATTATATTACTTTCTACTTTGGAAAAAAACTATCACCGCACATATACGGTTAATATCACAATTCATAAACACATTTTAACTACTTTTCCTCCTCTTTGTCTCTCTTACGTTATCAACCTCGCATTAAAATAAGCATTGTTTCAAAGTCCTTATTTTCATAATACTACTAGGATAATTTTACATTAAAATTTTTATTTAAATATAATAATTATATATAAAAAGTGGGATTCTTTAAGAGACTGGACGGGGGTTGGATTTTTTCCATGATTTTCATTTACAAAAACAATGGCTATTTTTTGAAATTTTTTAAAATTATTATGATTATATTTGATCTTTATAAGTAGAAAATAAATTAGAAAGTATAGTTATCTAGTAAGGTGTTATATGAAACACAAGTATTACACTTAGTTATATTATTATTACTTTCGATTATTAAATAAATATAAATTTAAAGTGTTATAGTAATAGATTTTAATTCGAGATCTTGAGTCTTGACATCGAATATCAACCATAGTATCATTATATCAACGGTACCACATTTATTGTATTTGTTATCAATGATTGATGAATAGAAGGCCACGTTGAGAATAATACACATGGTGAATTGCAAATGACTTGTCCATTGCATATCCATTCTTCTCTCTTTCTATCAAATGATTAAATTTATTACGGCCAACTATCCAATCCGACATAAAAATCTAATATAAATGCGTAGAAGATTTATAAATCGAAATTTATTGGGTTCATATCCTAATTGGATTCACGTATTTGAAATTCGATAATTTCGGGTTGAATCTAAATAATCCATTAAAAAATAATAGTATAGTTTTAATTAGTTTAGTTCATTTTAAAAATTGCACTAATATTTTAATTTTAGTATTTGGATTCCTGTAAATCATGTTTACAAAATACTAATGCTCTTATTTAGGTTTTAATCATGCAATATAATCATGTTTGTATCGTAAGTGTATTGTTATCTTGTCGTGTTAACTCAAATTGTATCGTATCACTATTGTGTCTGTGTCATGCACAAAATATGTTTGAGTTTGAAGGTAGCAAGTTGAGTTTATATCGGATTGGAAATTTTTTTAACATATCAATTTCGGGCTGTGTTGTAATTAATCAGATTGACCTGACACAACTTGTACGATTTGGTTGCCCTAAATCGGGTATTTTACCAATAATGAGATATTATATGTTTAACTTGTTTATTTAAGGAGTTAAGAGTACTACCAAATACGTGTAAGATTTGACATGCTCTAAAGTTTCATCGTTCTAATCTTATTTTTTGGTGATTAGCTGACTTAATTGAATAAATACAAATATATTGAATTATTCTAATATAGTAATACCGCCTTATTTTCTTCATCTGGAACCTCATTTTGCGTCGAAGTAAGCTAAACGGATAAAAAACAACTCTAACCAAAATGAAATATGCATATTTAATAGTTTTAATATAATATTTTAAGTATTAAAATTAAATGAAATATATAAAACAAAATGAATATACTACTAACGTCGACTAAAGCACATGAATAAACTAACCACCACCCCCCTAATAAAGTACGCGGGCTAATAATAATAATAATAATAATAATAATAATATCACTAAATTAATACTAGTATTAATAATGATAGTAGAATAGCAAATTTAGAGTTGGAGATTTAGACATTTTTCCAAAATGAGTATTCAAAATTGAAAAAGAATATGCATCTTAATTAACCTAAAATTGTGCAATCAATTTGAAAAAAACAAAGTTACTGCAAATCATAATACTAAAACACAACTAAAGCACTTTAAGAAATTTAAATTGATCTACACTAAGATCCAAAGTTCGAAATTTAAATTATCTCATAAAAACCTAAAAATCTGTCTGGTTTGCTTCTTCGACTTAAACTTGCAAGTTCAAAACGGTCCCCACTTGATGGATTTTTGTAATTTGATTGGTTGATAATTGATATGATTTGTTGAGTCGTGTTTGGAAGAACAACAGGGACTTGAGATCAAATGTAGTACTAGTATTGAAAATACAGATAAATATTATAATACGAGGGTTTTGTAATGATACAATTAACATATAAATATCTATGCAAATCCAGAGTTATGTGCGAGGGTTTTGTGATGATACACGTCATAGTATAAATTGATAGTTACAATTATCCTGTTATTCTTAAATATCTGAATACATTACTTATAAGTTTCCAGAATAATTTTGATACTGAATTTTTGTCAGCACTCACATATTTGTTTTTTGTTCAAGTAGTTAACCATATAAACTTATGTGACGAAGAGAAGGCGAGCAGAAAAAAATATTGATAACCATAAACTTATGTGACGAAGACAAGAGGCGAACAGAAAAAGAAAATATTGATAGAGGGTCTATTTTTGTTGGATTACAAACAAACTCATCCCGCATCAGATGAGTGAGGAAAGTTGGATTAGTATACAAGTGTAATCCACTCCTAATTAGTTTGAGGACTCCTATAATAATACTCATAGTAGTATTCATATAATCATATAAGACATTTTCTTGACCTTTTAAATATTTTCTATTCTTCATTTTAATATTTTATTCTTCCACTCTCAAACTAATCTTTTGAAGCCATTTTTATTCATTTCTCCCTCTAGTTTCAGCCCTGGCTAATTCTCCAACCTCTAATAATTGGTCTTCATGTTAAGGTTAACGATGATTTTAAACAATTTCGACAAAATTAATTATAGAAAAAGGTAGATTTCCACAATTTGACATGGTCCAAAATTTAAACCACGATCCAGTCTGATGTCGTTCTTGCAGTTTGAGATCCTCTATTCAAATCGGTTTTTGTCTTTCTTGGAAGTTGGAACAACCAAGTTGAAGACTGTTTAAAGACAGAGAATGGGATTTACAAGCTCAGTGCATACATCTCATCCCGTTGTCTCGTGATTGTAGAAACTGCGTGTGCTCAACAGGAGTGTGGGTTTATTAGCTACGGCCGAATCCAAGATATTGTTCCACAAGCCTCACCACAGAATTAGCTAGGTGGTCTGCTCCTTCTTGGCTCGATGCTTCAGCATACACTCTTACCACATCTTCAGTTCCCGAAGGCCGTATGAAACATCTTCCCTTTGGGTATTTATCTGAAAATAAGAATGAGTCGGAAGAGTCTTGATCTAGAAATTAATCATGAACACCCTCAGTACTAAATGAATGTTTATTTCAACATTATAAGAAGATTGAAATCCAATCTATCTATCCATTTTATTATAAACATTTATACAAACAAAAAAACTTGACAATCAACAAGTGTTAAATTAAATGGCCTTGCAATTAGAAGAAAATTCTCCTGATGATGCAAGCAATAGGGTGGAGTAAACAATGGCGACATCAAAAGGGGGTATTTTGTTGCCAAATGGAAAGAGATAAAGCTGCAGGGTGGGTCGTTGCAATAGGAACTTGCTCAGGAAAATTGATCCACACAAGTTTAAGAAAAAGCTTACTCTACATTTTGCAGCATTATACATCTACAGATTTTATCCAACTATGTAACATTTTGCAGGAGACACTTGGAAGGAAAAATTGCTTCAGCTAAGCAAGTATTACGGTGAGATTCAGATTGTGTTGCGAGATAAACACGATACACTTACCAGTTTCGGCATCAATAGCTTCTTGTATACCAGCAGGGCTCACAACTTTAGTCTCTGCCTTTTCAGTGATAACTGCAGTTCTGTCAACAACCTTTACCTGAATAAATGAACGAAGATTGTAAGCCACATGATATTACACGAACGAACAAATTTAGGCTTTTTCATTTTGAAAACATTGTCCTATGAAAAATATTGCGTTTTCGAGTAGGAGCCTTCAACTTTCTTCTATTTCACACTTAAACAAGGTAAATTACATTCAAGAATATATGTAAGGGGAAACTAACCTTAAGTTGTCTACTAGGTAAATCTTGATAAAGTTCATTCCATTTATGGATAGACCATCTCATATGTTTCAAGATAGCCTCCACTAAGAACAGCCCGCTTAATGCATCTCCAACGGCTTGATTAATCAATCTGCTTACAGCCAATAATCTCAAAGCAGCCTTGTGTTGATCCGAATCTGGAAATAAAACAGAAGATTTGCTTCATCAGAAGCAAGTGAGCACAGAATAAAAGGTAACAAAAGAACTCACTTCACCTTGTGATGTTGACGTAAGTTCCTGGTTTTTTATCTCCAACCACGACAAAAAAGCATCTGAAAACAAGACAGTACCATGCCCATTGGCCTCGAAGTAAATGCCAATATCATACTCGGCAGCTTTTTCGTGCAGGTACTTGACTCCTGTTGGAGTCATAACAACTTCCAGTCCCATCTGCTTAAGGTAATCAGTGGATGCACCATTGGCATAAGCCGTTTGTACCACACCAAGAGAAGCTTTATAGGAATTGCAAGCCTTTCCATCATTGGGTCCATTGAGAATGCATAATTGCTCCTTGAGAAACAAAGCAAATAGAGACAATATTTTGTCCCCATCAACAAGGTCAATCTTATTACTATTTGATATTACATAGAAATACACGAGGCGATCAGCATCTCCGTCCAAACTGGCACACCTGAAACACTAAAACCATACAAGTTCAGGGTCCCACGCTTCAGTCCCCATTAACAATTATTGAAAACGCATGGTTTACTTACTAATGGATCAGTAAGGAAGATAGCTCACCTCATGCCAGCATCAGCAGGGCCAAAATTGCGAGGAGCCATCTTCTCTTTCTGCACATAGTCAGCACCTACACCTTCATTAAGTACACCACCACCACAATTGCGAACATCAACTGTCAAATAACCCAACCTTGTCTTCAAATTTTCAAGCTTTTCTCCACCCACCCCATCAGCGCCATCCACAACCAGTTTATCACTCACATTTTGGGTGCTATCTCGTTGGGGGATATAATCCAACAAGCACCTGAGATGTGACACACAGACATAAATGCCACCTCTGACGAGAAATCTCAAATTCAGTCCAATTGTCACATTAATACTTTATACTAAAACTAACCTAAAGGATGTCAACATTTGGTCATAATAATTGAGTTCAGTTGCTTCAATGCCCTTATTTTTTGCACGAACCATCCAGTGCAGTTGAGGAGTTGTCACGATTCCCATATTTGAGGCAGTAGTGCCCATAAATGAAGTTATGCCCTAATAAAAGTTAATCAGCTTGCCCCCATAAGTACTTTTAAACTACAAAACCATAGGTCGAAACGAAAAGACTAACTAGCTAAAGTCTGATATGAAATCGAAACAAAAGGGCAAGTTTTGTTTAGAAACTTCTTCAGATAAGAGAATGCATGATAGTTATCCAATTTCAGTAAAATACAATGTAAACAAAAACAATAGATAGATATCCAAATGCAGCATTATGTTAGATGCTTCTCACAAATAGACCACTGACCACAGGTGATTAAGAATTATAGAGTACTGCATGAATATAGTGCAGAAAAATGGTAACATTAAAACAGAGCAGTACTTGTTTAGCGGCCTCGAGAAGAGTCTCCCCACTGGGCCGAGTATCTCTTCCCAATAAAACTTCCGATACAGGGGCTCCTTCAAGTACAATGTTTTCCTTCTTAATGAAATCAACCAGCAACTGTTTCACAATAAGCAAAATAAGACATGACTATCAAATGCAAACACATCCATCACCAAGCCAGCATCTCACAACCGCCCGAATCTCATTTCAGAACTAGCTTCTCCCAAATCAAAATCACAAGATCACAAATTTTTAGCAAAAAAACCTTTATGCATCTTAATTTCTTCCCAGTTAGAGCTAATCAATCACAATTATGATTCAAATATGACATGAACTATTCTAATTGAATCAGGAGAGTGAGCAATCGAACCTGGAGAAGGGAATGTGGATGTAAGGCATTAGCAAGGGCGTCGGCGAAGGGTTCCCAGCTCTGAGTGAGCATTCCACCAGATGGATCAGCCAATTTGACACCGTTATCAGAGACCTGATTGTGCGAAGCGGTGATCATCAGCCCGATCACCGACCTCGTCTGGATAGACCGCAGAGCCGCCAATATCCCCACGCGAAACACTGTCGATTCCAGCAACGACGCATCCGCCCTAAATCCCGATGTGCCATACGAAAATTTAGCTCCTGCAAGGGAAATTGCTTTGATTAAAACGCAATGCCGAAATCAAAGCAGAGGAACAACGTGTGTGGCACCTGTGGGTATGGGAAAGCGAGATGCAGAGCGGAGAAGTGCCGATTGCTGCTCTTGGTTCATTCTCTTCTCTTTCCTTGCTCCTTTACTGCTGAATCAAGCCAGTCGAAGTCAAAATATGAATGAAGAATAGCTGTGAAAATTCTATTGCATTATTCTTCAAAAAATTGATGAAACCTATTTACATGGAGTCGTCGTGTGGCCGGGAGGCGGCGCCGCGCCGGCGAAAAAGGGGAGGCGTTGCACCTAGACCTGCCCAAGCTTTATCGATCCGGCGGTTAAAACCGACTTGCAACCGCCGGTTACGATACCGAACATAAACTGTTGATTTTTGAATCGTGGTTCGGTTCAGGTTCAAAATTTTTCGAACCGAAATCCTGCGGGAACCGCCGGTTCCGAAAGGTTCCAAACCGGAATTGCCAAATACCGTGAATCCAAGCCGGAACTGAAAAAACCAGCGGTTTGAAATCGTGAAAAACTGAAAAAACCGCAAAAAAAACCATCGATTCGGAACCGAAACCGACAGTGTTGGAACCGTAACCGCGAAACACCCTCGCGGTTTGGTTCCGGTTCAGCAATTTTCAAAACTAGAACCATGGACACCTCTAGTTGCACCGGCGATGTGATTAGGGGATTAGGCCCGATCCATAAGCGATTGAGATGTCACAAAGATTATTTCTTTATCACATGCATTTTTTTAGATATGATTTTTGTGACGCATGCATTTTCTTGCAAAAGTATTTGAGATGTCACAAACATCATTACTTTATCACATGCATTTGCAGACCCGAGTTTTAGTGTCATGTGCATATTCCTGCAAAAGTAATTGAGATGTCACAAACATCAGTTCTTTATTACATGCATTTGCAGATATGAACCACAGTGCTACTTGCATTACAAAAGTTTTGAAATGTCACATGCATCACAGTGTCAATCAAATGTTTTGTCATCGCATACATTATCCTGCAAAAAATTAGATATGTCACATGCTTTACTGCAATTGTGTGTCACATGCTTTACAAACATTACTTCTTTATCTTACAAAAGTTTTAAAATGTCACATGCATCGCAGTGCCACTCAAATGTTTTGTCATCGCATGCTTTATCGTGCAAAAATTAGATATGTCACATGCTTTACTGCAATTGTGTCTCACATCTCTTGGGGTTTAGTGTCACAATAATCTGTGGAAATTTTTTGAAGATAACACCATGTACTCATTCCACCTCCAAAAAATTTCTTCTAGTGAAAACTCATCACTTTCATCGGATTCAAGTTCTGATGATTCAAATATCATAGCACTCAATCAATGGGAAGAACGAGTTTCTCAACAAAATCATCAAATCTATACAATTGTTGAGAACATGTTATCCACCAATCACAATCTAATTGTAGGGGCTCAAGCTTCTACAGTTAGAAAAAGGTATTGTGAAAGGCAATGCGAGATTGGTGTTGAGCGTTTGATTAATGACTACTTTAGTCCCAACCCGACATATGGGCCAGAGGTCTTCCGACGCCGATTTCGCATGCACAAATCTGTATTCCTTCGGATTGTAGAAGTTGTTACTGCTAATGATGAGTATTTTCAAGAGAGACGCGATGCTACAGGGAGACAAAGTTTGTCATCGATACAGAAATGTATCGGAGCTATGCTGGTGTTGGCGTATGGGACATCATCCGATGTCGTTGATGAATATTTGCGGATGAGTTCAACGGTGACGAGAGATTCTCTAATACATTTCGTTGAAGGTTTTATTTCATGTTTTGGTGCCACATATCTTAGAAGACCTACTGAACAAGATCTCGCTAGACTTCTATATGTAGCAGAAGCATATCAACGTGGTTTTCCAGGCATGATTGGGAGTATAGACTGCATGCATTGGGAATGGAAGAATTATCCCAACGCATGGGCTGGACAATATACAGGGAGAAGTGGCAAACCAACGATCATTTTGGAAGTTGTTGCATCATACGACTTACGGATATGGCATGCATTCTTTGGAACTCCAGGTTCGTGCAATGATATTAATTTACTCCATAGGTCTCCTGTTTTTGATGATGTCTTAGAAGGTCGAGCATCATATGTTAATTATGTAGTAAATGGTCATTAGTATAACATGGCATATTATCTTACGATGGCATATACCCTGCATGGGTTGTATTTGTGAAGTCAATTACTTCTCCACAAATTCAAAAGCATAAGTTGTTTGTTCAATTTCAAGAGTTTATCAGAAAAGATGTTGAGCGAGCATTTGGAGTCCTACAAGCGCGTTTCGCATTTTTGCGAAGGCCATGTCTTGTCTGGGACAAGATGTTGATGGGAAAAATTATGATTGCTTGTATAATCATACATAATATGATAGTAGAAGATGAATGTGATACATATCAAAATTATTATGATCCTACTGAGTTTTTTGAAGATACACCTACAAGAGCACAAGAAGGAAATGCTGAAACTTTTTGCTACTCTACTCAACGGATCGGGAGTTTGTTTTCTTATATAACAAATCGAGATCAACTTCGCAATAGAGAAGCTCATATTGCCCTTCGAGATGATTTGATTATCTTTCTTATTTTTCACTTTAGTTTGTAGTTTGGTTTGTTTATTTTCTATTATTGTACCGTATTTCTTTTATTTGTGTATTTTTATTATGTTGTACTTCACTTATATATGGATGTGTAATAGTTTTTATTATAAATTTGAATTATAAAATAATTTATTTAATTTTTATATGAGTTTTTTAATATATTTGAATAAATATAAAATTTATATTGATTGAAAGTATATGAAAAAGAAAATATGTATTGGGGTTGAGTTGGGGTTATTGATGGAGGTAAAAGTTTTAACAAGTTGGGGTTGTATACGTGGATGAAAGAGAAATGAATATTTTATTTAACAGTTGATTGAGGTTGGGTTAGGTTGGGTTGGGTTGGGTCGGGTGGGTGGGTTGCACTAATGGGGATAGTCTAAGGGCCCAATTGTATTCTTATGAAGTGGGCCGGCCCAATTTGGAGATGCATAAAGTAGGCCCAAATTCCCCGAAAAGAATTAAAATCATCAGAATCAAACTGAATTCACCAGAATTTGCTGGAAACATCTGCTTTCATTTCATTGCGAAAATATTTAATTTACCCCCAAAAAAGAGGAAAATCATTGCGAAACAGTAAAAAGGAGGAATCGAGAAACCGAAGTGTAATGCCATGAGCGGTGGCGACGCCGACATGATGGAGGCGGAGGCCTCGGCTCCGCCGTCTGCTCCGCCGCGTGAGGTCGGCCCCGCTTCTGACCCTAACGGTATCAGGAATTTGCTGGTGATGGCTCGCAAGCTCATTAATCAAGGCAAGCCTTCCCAGGCACTGGAAGCGGTAATTTTCGCCCTTGTATGCTTTCATTTTCTTAATGTTTTGATTACTTTTTGTTAATTTTGAATGCAAATTTGATTGCAGCTGTGATCAGTTCAATTGTTGGAATTTACCTTCTCAAGCACTTGTGTATTTTGAATGATTTGTTTGTTTTTCGCTGTGATTTTTGTGTTTTTTCCAATGTTTGTGAACTGAGTGATGCTTTGTGGTATCTATTGGATTGATTAGTGATATAGCTTTATTTGTTTGCGTTTGTGAAAATAGGTTATTGAATATAGAGAAGTTATCTTCGAGGATATAAATGAGATAGATTATTGTTGGTGAAAATGGATTGGAGACATTTGATGCTCAGTAGGCAGTTGTTTCTGAATCATTTTGCTAGCATGTTGTCACTGAAAATCCGAGTTTTCTTTTACATTTCCTTCTTTCTTCACTTCTCCATTCAAATGAGTTTCTTTTTGTGAGGTTTAATTTTAATGGCATTGGTGAATCATAGCATTGATGGGCATTCTAGAAAGAAAAGCGTAGCTCTGCTTTAGTTTAATTTGAAGAGATGTGATACACCTTTGTGATTGTGGCTGTTAGAGTGTAACTAACTCATGTATATGAAGCCTTAAGTCTTATTTGAGTGAAATTCATATTCGCCATGCACTTAGCTGGAACGTGTCTTTGAGTGATGGTTTGTTAGTGATGGCAAGCTGGTGAGGTTGGCATGACCAACATAATCATATAGATATGGACGAAATGAGGGATGCTCATGTATGTTAGCTGAATGATGCATCATGCATCTAGAAAATCTCGTTACAGATTTTAATTATCACAATTGTTCATTTGGATAAGTTCTAGGCTTGGTTTGGAGTTAATAATAGGATGAACATGCTTTCACACTGTAAATTTGACATATCTTCTGATGTTTTGTGATTCAAAATTAGTGGCTTGATATTTTGGAAAGCATTCATCAGTGTTATGTGCTGGATGTCTTACATGATATTCAGAGCCTCCCCTTACTGCCCCAACTGTTCGATATTACAAGAGAAAAAATGTTCGGCTGGGAAAGTAATCTGTTACATGATTTCATAAGTATCCTCTAGATTGTGACCCCTATGGGTTAATAGGGTTCACTGATACATGAATCAGGTGATTAAGAGTGCCATGTTGTGTATGAAAGTTACATGTATTTTGAACTAAGGAAGTTGTTTTATGACTCAAAGAATTGAGTACTTTTTACAGAAATAAATTACTAAATCAATATTATTTAAAACCAAGATTCTTAAAAAGGAAGATAAGAATGGATGCTGATGGAAATCAAATGGATTGCAGATCTTCTTGTGAATGATTTTACAAGGCACTGATTTATGTTTCTTTATTTACTTTGTTAACTTCCCCAGCATTTTATGACTTGGCGTTCCCCAGATATATCCACGAAACAAGTTATCTAATTCAGCAAGCTGTCCAGAAAAGGCTGTCACAAATGACTTGTGCAGGCTTCTTTGGTAGAAAAACATTTTTATGTCCTGACTCCTGATTTTGTGTACTAGGCTGTGCTGTCACCAATGATTTGTGAGCCTTTAAATCTCCCATTTTGTGCTTGACAAAGACTTCATAATATTGATCGCTTTTCATTCATATTACAATATGATTATTAAATTCAAAATATTTGCATTATCTATTATGTGATCTTTTTAAATGAATAGGTGGCTAGGTGGTTGATAACTTATCGACTGAACAAAGTAGGTCATTTGCATTACCACAATTCTTTTATGGTATTTGTACTAATTAATATGTTAATAATTTTTCTTTTATCCTTATGTATTTTCATTCTTGCTCATTAAAATGAATTTTCGTGTTACCATTTATAATTTGGAAGAACGTTATGGCTATCCTGGGTCTAACTTATGTTCTATGAAGGTGATAATGGCTATGAAAATACAAGGCGGAGACATAGCTGTATCTCAAGGTCTGAGTCGTGCTCAAGAACTATACAGGAATAAAATTCAAGCCACTTCTGCTGCTGATGAGTTGGCTTCACTGTTTGCTGAATGTGCAATTGCGGAGGCCATCCCTCTGCAGCCTGAAATATCCCACCAAACGATAAGTGAGGAGGAGCCAATCGAACCCGATCCTCAAGAGAGATCAATCCTTGCTGAGACAGGGAGGAGGCAGGTCATGCTTGACGCATTCTCTGATGGGAGCAGCTTCGTCTGCTTGCAGTGTGGGGGTCTCGTTAGCAACCAACGTAAAGAGGAGCACTATGCTTTCTGGTGTTATAAAGCCTGAGTCACCTTTCTCGTGTTAAGGTTAGTCGTGTTCATTTCTGGAGATGCACGTACTGATCTTGATATATGTTAGCCCTACCATTAGTGTGCCTTGAAATGAAATTTCTTGAAAACGGAGCACCACTTTTCTTTCGTTGGGTGCTTGAACGGGGTACCGGTGATTCTGGTGAACCATTTTATGTGAAATATACCTTGTATCTTTCAACTTTGTATCATCAAATTGACTTACTGGATGAAATAATACAGAGTGCTATTACTATGTTGTATGTTGCTCAACTTTTTAGTTTGTGTGCAAGTAGTTGGACTACGGATTCTTGTAGATATTGTTTGGTTCTGTTCATCGTCCATCGTCGACAATATACATGACAATATTTTTGTCTCGCGTGCCGGATATAGCAGCGCTGAACACTGCTTCAGCAGCTACTACCTCAGACACCCCACCCTAATTTAGGGAAAAAAATGCAGAAGTTGGTACTGCACATAATACTAATAAATGGTAATAATTCATGAAATTCTACAACAAATAAGCACAAATCAATAGATATATATTGTTGATCCAGTATAACTGACTATTTTCTAGACAAAACCAAAATATTGTGCTTATACACAATATACAAAAGAGGAGATAGATGAGAAAAAAAGTGAAAAACAGAAACAACTTCAAATTAAGGGAAAACAAAAAAGGAATCACAAGCACTAAAACCCCCTACACAAAAAGATCAACTCTTGACAAGTATATACAAGAAAAAATGAATACTTCCAAGAGACCTTAATATAAACCCATCCTCGACGAAATAGCAGTCTCCTCTGAGTATCACAGAGGCCAACGGTCCCCCAAGACGCGACTGATGAGATTCATAGCTACAAAACTCCACTCCTAAACAACCATTCCACTCCATATATATCTCTACCAATATTCACTAACTACAGACAACGTTCTCCAACTGCCACTTATACCTCGACCTGCGTTTATGCAGTGAAAATTAAGTCAGAAAACAGCACAAGGACAAGGACAATGTAATCTTTGATGACTATTCTACTTTCCTGATTTACAAAAGTAAATTAAAGATGGAGTAGGTGTTTACTTGTAGCCCTCTTTTGTGTATACATCTCTATATATAAGAGAGGCGATGGATAACAAACTTTCAGATATAAGTGTGTTTGATTAATGTTCTAATTCTACAGTTTTGATCAGTGTATGGTATATCATGATCTCAGTCTATCAAAACGGAAGAAATAATCATTTTAACGGACTCACCCGCACTTATTCAGTGTATTTCCCTGGGTCGTCTCTTGGGAGCTGGAGTGAGTATCTACAATGTAGAGATGTATAAGCTAGTGACCATTTCTGTACATAACATCAGAAATAGGTTGTGGACGGGGCCTGGCTCTCATGATTGTTTCATCGCTGTGTCTGATCAATTCAGAGAGCTTCCATGGTTTTTGCCACTTCCACTTGAATTGTAGTAGCCACTGATGATGGCTCCTCTTCCATCTCCAGAGTTTCCCACCATGTCCAACGAGGGCTAATTTTTTCATCGATAACTGGCCGATAGGCACCATCTGGACGTAACGAAACTCGGCATAAGCCAACGGGAAAGCCCTATGCAGCAACAGTAAGTCTAGGGAATATAAAACGAACCTTCCGTGCCTGGTCCGCCGCGAATGCTGCTGACTCTTTACACGAGCCATTAGCGACCCCGGCTGTATATTTTAGTTGCTTCTGTGCTGGTACTGGAATTGGAGACAGTGGACCGTTCATGTAATCGTGTTTGAGAGAGTCCTGTAGTAGTAGAGACGTCAGGACACTTGAATATACAAAGAAAGAAGAATTTTTTTTTTCAAAAAATCTAAATAAAAATCTTACAGATGGTGGTGTCGACAATGCAGTAGCAACAGCTTGCTCTCTCGATTTTAGCTCTTTCTCCATTTCCTTTCTTCTGCCTTCACTTTGTCGCAGTAATCCCACGAGTTCCTTCATTTGCTCTTTCATCTCTTTGATTTCGATTTCTTTTTCCCACAGTTCACACCTGTTGATAGCATGAAGTCCATGAAATACTAATACTAATGCAGATGATGTTTTGCACAAAAGACACAACCACCGAATTCTGTTTAATAATCACTTTTCAACTCTGTGTCCAAGTATGTTTTATATCACTAGCATACCTTATCTACTCGTAACTTGTATACAATGTGTGAAAGAGAAATTGAGTGCTTCCATTTTGCCTACCTTGCATCACCAAGATGATTGAACATAAGCTGAAGCAGGCCTTTCGCCTCTCCCATAGAACGTAGCTGGTTCCAGCGTCCACGACTAATGACACCACGCTCTCGTTCTTCTGCTTCTGAAAGCTGTGAAGCCATTGCAACAAGTGAATTTGATGTGATACTCAGCATGCTCTCAAGAGAAGCAATTCTTGACATTCTTGCATTTGGTGACATTGAAGATGCCCTAAAAATCAAACGAACAACAGATCAAGTAATATGGGTTTGATAGATGATCAGTATATCATGAATCAAGACATAGATGCAAAATGATAGAGAAATAAGCTTACCTAGAAAGGCCATTTTTCCCTCGAGGAGGGCTTACTCCCTTCGAAGCAAATTCATCAACTTGTCTCAAAACAGCCAACTCTTCTGCCAATGCAGCTCGTCTGGACATGACCCACAAGAACATATATAGAGTTAGCATTTTTACAGGGGACCACATAGATATGCACTCATTATGAGAGCTCGACTAATAAATTAAATTTTAAATGCTACATACACTTCACTTTGCTTCTCGTACTCATAACGAACTTCATGAACATTGACCATAACTTCAAGCTCATGCGCAAGCCATCGCTGCAAGGACTTTTCATTGCTCTGTAAAATTAAAAGGAACTTTATTTGGTTTGATCAAAATGTGGGAAAAGATTGACATCTGATCTACGAGGTTGAGCAAGGCATTACCTGCCCATTAATTCCATTCCCGTTGGTTGTCACTGGAAAGATGTAAAATTGGTATCAAATAAAATATGCGGAAATGAAAATGACAGTAGGATACTATGTAAACAAACAAATAACGCATACCAGAGTTTTCACGAGCTGAAGATTTGCGTGCTTCTAGCAATTCTTTCAACCTTTTGGTAGCCATTGCAGCTTCCTCAGTCTTCCTCTGAAGAACCTGAAATTAAATTTAACATTTTGTGACACAATTTAGATTCTCAAACATAAGGTGATCAGAATATTAATTAATGATCTTTACGAGATCATCTATGTTTAATGCAAAAATCATGCTAAGCAGATAGTGCAACCAACATACATCAGTAATAATTTCCTTGCGATTTTCTCATTTTCTTTCAAAAACTCGAAACTTTGCATAGGTAAGAATCTCACCATTTTCTGGCGCTGGTTCAGTGCTTGTAGTTTATGTCTTTCATACTCGTTTCTTCTTCCCTCCTTTCTCAACTGCATACAAACAGTCGAGATAAAAACTCAGGAAAAGAGACATAACCTGATAACATCTTCCAAAAAACTTATCGATGAATTTGTGTGTATGAAAAAGACATATATAAGCCCCATATTTAAAAAGTAACACTTCTTCTTGTTTGGTTCTGTTTTGCAAGATTTTCATATGGGATTCATTATCAAAAAAAATACCTGTAGCAGTTCCTTCTCCCGAGATGCCTTCCATTGTCGAAACTGTTCACTTTCTTGCTTTATCTTGTTTTGCAGTTGAACCTACAAGAACAAAGAAACATCAGAATCTTACATGCAGAGGTGAAGTTGTAAATACGTCGACAAAGAGAGTAAAATCTGACCTTCTGTGCCTTCATGCATTGTATTTCATCTTGCAACTTTTTCGCTGCTTCGTCACTCTTCTGTTTCTGTTTTAACAGCTGCACTTGATTCTCTTGTTTCTTCTTAAGATCTTGTATCTGTTGTTGGAGAAATGAAAAATATAATTTTAAGCATAAAATCGTGGTAGATTAATAGAAAGAAAAATTGATTTGGAATATGTTTTTAAACGAAAATAGAAAAACCTGAGATTCAAGAAATTTCAGTTTCTGCGAATGGACATCTTGCATTTTTTGAGTATGCCCTTCAGTATTAGCAGAAAGGTTTTCAACTTCTGCCAACAGCCGATCCCTCTCGAGCTGTAGAAATAAATAGATGAAGATAAGAACTTTACTATTAAATATATCTATGTATATATATCCAATTGTTATGTCAGAGTATAACACCTGCACAGTCCTTTTTTCCTCTTCAAGTTCCATTAATTTCTTTCCAAAGTGTTGCTTAAGAGCGGTGGTGTCGTATCCACCAAATAGTTTCATCTCCGACTGCAAGATGTGCTCGTGTAAGCTAAACAAGTAACATGGATTCAGAACAGTAAGGATTTGCATTTGAGAACTCAAACGGTACCTCTTTCTTCTCCAACTGTCGATTCAACTCACTCAACTCTTTATCCATACTATTCTGCAAATATGTGTGTTCCAACTCCTTTGCCGTATCTTCATCTATGTCTCCAGAATCACCTACAACACATCGATAACTTAATCTCCCAGATATGAAGTGTGAAGTTTGAGTGAATCAAGAAAGGTTTTATAATGCATACTACTAAAAATTGGTACATCAAGTATGAGCATAGAAACATACTGCTTTCACTCATCTGGTAGTCGCTTGACTCGATACTTTGCAATCCCCTCTTAAGGCCTTCACTTTTCATGGAACCATTGGTTCCAACCTACAAATTGGTAGTTCCTTTGATGTTAGAATGGAATACAACACATATGTTTACTCTTTGGGGGTGTTCGCTTTTCATGATTAATAGGAATGATGGTTGAGTATTTTTATCCTCATCCTCAATATAAGGAACTCTCCGATCCTACCCTTTCGATGGGATATGAATCAAACAAAATTAGCTCAAATGATAGGAGTTATCGAGGGCCTTGGGATATCCCAAAGTTCCAAGCCATCTATCTAGGCTGATCCTCAAAAGTAAACTCCCCCTTTGAGACTTATGCTGCCTATACATACATATAAAGATACTTACTTTCACGTTGTCTGTGTATTGGTCTATCGAACCGCCTCTTGTTCGAAACTCATTTAGTTCTCGGCAGAGCTCCTCGTTAGTAGCCTCCAACCAAGCAATTCTGTCCTTGAGAACCTGCATAATAATTTCTTTTTAACAATTCACAAGTACATTTGGTAGATTTCTAAGGGTCATTTAAAAGAGGACTCTTTTAGAAATTAATGCAACAAATATTTTGGAATAGGATCTATAAAAGTGAATTGTGAAGAAAAGTGCAAAGCAATCTTGAGAAAAATCTACAAGTAATGCATTCAGGAAACTTACATCCTACCCGAAAGGGTTCGACAACACGAAACAAGAGTTTACCTGTATTTCATCAAATGAAACACCTCCACCACGGGCGCATAGTTCAGCTTGCAGGAATTCCAACTGCTGACGCATTTTTAGCATTTCATTTGATATGGGGTCTCTATTAACCTGGTCATTCAGTAAGGAAATTGATCTCACCGAAAGGATTTTTAGACAAAAGTAGCTGTCTTAAAAAAGGGAAATGCTATGCTGAACAAGAAGAGAAAATCAAGCAAGCACACTGATAACTTACAACAGGCTTGTTCTGGATGTTCCTAGCGCGATTGGCATATTTAAGAGTGTTCAGAGTCTCTTCGGCATTTATGTCAGCAGGACTAATACATGCTGGAGAAAGGGAGTTCAAATAGGAGTATAAGAGAAGGGAACTTTGTAATCTTTGAGTTTTCATTGAAATCTTCTAAAACATACGGTTGAAGCCAATTAAAGATAATACCTATCATTACTGTTCTGCTGTTGCCACCAAGAGAATCCTGTCAACACCCGAAGACTTTAAACTTCAAAAACATAACAATTGCTTGGTAACATATAAAACTTGACTACATTATTATGAAGCTGAAGTCCTTGTCATCAATGAGTCGATGTCGAACCTGTAATAGTCGAGTGAGTTTACTGTCACGATATGGTACGTGAACGCCTTCTTTCCGCTTCTTATCATCACCGAGTGCGCTTATAACATTCCCAAGAGCAAGAAGCCCCTTATTAATGTGAACACCTGTGCAAAAAGGCTGCTATAAAACATTGGAACGAGAAGCTGATTGGAGAATCAACAGCAAGCTTACTTTTTCCTTACCTTCTTTAAAACGTAGACCATCAGATCCTGTTCTCTTCGCGCGCTCTGATCCGGCAAGATCCACCAAATGCAGCTTCGCACAAAGATACTCTTCAGTCATACAGTCATTATAGTTGCCGTCATTAGGATTGCCCGGGTGAAGTTTACGCATCTGCTCCACCGTGATGGTAAAGATGGCATGAGAACGGCTGAAAGAAAAAGAGGAATATCACATTTATCGATGACTGAAACACATTAAGGAGGATTCTTTCTGCATCAGATTGTATCATAAAAACTAGATTTCTCCAGTGAGATCGGTATATTTGAACTTGTACAATCTAATTTGCAATTGATGAATACACACATAAACAACATCAGTTTCCGTTGAAATGTTCACCATACACCAAAATCGGTGATTCTCAACCTGATACTGTGAAATAATAAGAATAATTAGCTTAAAATTCAAAATTCCTCCAGTGTAACTCTGTAAGTGCCCTTTCCAACAAATTGTTGCTGCATCAAGTCATCTAAGCCTATTATAGTCAAAGATCAAAGTTTCTTTATTTAATTCTTTCCTGGTCGAGTTAAGAGTTATTGTCATCTACTTGCAAGTTTTGCACATACTCGAATGATGAGATCCTAGGAAAGTTCGTCTCAAGGCAGGTTTGTATTTCATATTGACAAGTGTTAAGCATTCTTTGGAAAGACAACAAGGGAGCTTAATTGCACTGTATTACCAACCTCGACTGATTGTTCATGTTCGTACTTCCAGTCGCTCTGCTTAGCGATCCTTGCTCCAGGCAATCAGCCATTTCATTAAGTGTCTTCACACCACGCTCTGTAGATCCTGCAAGTGTAATTACACCATTCGACGTCTCACGAATTTGTATTGGAGGTTTCCCGGGGCTGGTCATTTTCGCAGCGTTGCCATTAACTATCTCTTGTCTGTGAGTGGAACTGGGATCGAGCAGGTCTCTCACTTCCTCTTTATGAATCTTCAATCATCCAAATAGAAAAAAAAAACATCATATAACCACTGCAAGTAATCTAACACGTGACAACCTACAAAACTAAGGTGTCAGAACGAACCTCAATGAAGGAAACATTCAACTGAAATTCAATTTCATGCTTCAACATTTCAATCTTGCTGAACAAAGCACTCATGGCTTTGGGAATTAGCCCGGTATGGACTCCATCTTTGAGACTCGTACCCATGGTGTATGTTTTCCCTGACCCCGTCTGCAACATATCGAAAACACGTTTATTTCAGATAATAACTAACACATCGATTTTGCTACCATTGTTCAAACAAAACAGCACCTGTCCATAGGCAAGAACAGTAGCATTGTATCCTTGAAACAAGCCATCAACCAGAGGCGCAACGCATTCTTCATACATGGCAGTCGAGGGGGAGCCACTGCTGCCATAAACATGATCGAATGTGAACGAATGGGTCCCAATTTGCACCTGCATCACAGCCATAACCAACACCAATAAGATAACACACAAAAAGTAATACACAATACATAAAAACAGCCTATTCAACACACAATTTATCTCTGTGACCAAGCATTAGAATAAACAGAAAAATCATGCCCATAAAAACCAAATGCAAAAAATGACAATTTAGGAAAGAAATTTTCATATAAATCAATTCAGAACTGGGAAAGAAAATCACACAGTAAAGATTACCAAATTGAAGAATCCAGATTGTAGAAAGCATAAAATTTTTCCAGAAATTGATACCATCAAGTCCAAATTTCTGCCTTTTTTTTATCTTCTTGAAACCATAAAATCTAAAACTAAAAAATCCAGTACTGCTAAAACTCCAGATCAAGAACTCAAACTTCAACATGCATGGACTCCAAAAAATCCCCAAAATCACAATGTTACATCTCAAACTGACCCAAAGATCAGATCTTTCTCTCAACCCAACAATCCAATCAGAGTAAAAACAATGAATCCAAAAAGGAATCTCAAGAAACCCAAAACACATTCTTCCCCTTGCAGCAAAAACCCACATCACATTGTAGTACCTGAGGCTTCCCAGGCTGTACAGTGACACAATCTTTGCATCCCTGAATCCTCTCATCTCCTATGAGAGGCCTTATATGCACCGCCACTTTCACACAGCAATCTTCACCAGATGAATTCGATTCCATTTTTTTTACTAAGGAAGCAATCAAGATTGGATTTTTAGCTCAAACACACCCTCCCAAATGGAAATAAAAGCCAAATGTGTGATTTTTTTGACCAACAGTTAGCTGGAATTTTTCACAGAAGTGAAGGGTGAAAAGACAGGAAGAGAAATTCTTGGAGCAGAAAATGATGCTGCAGCTAGAGAGAGAAGAAGCTAGGGAGACTGCCAACTAGATTGTTAATGGAGAGAGAGAGAGAGAGAGAAGTAAAGAGTAAAGGTTGAGGAATGGAATGGAAGGAGAAGCAGTGTGAGTGTAACTGTAATGACAACCACTTTCACTTTATTATTAAATAAATTTTTTAATTTAATTTATTTTATTTATTTGCTTTTTCTGTATTTATGTTTCTTTCCACTATATTATTTCACAACGGTCTATTAAACTCTATAATTAGTAGTAGTATATTTATTTATATATTTTTACTATGTTTTTATAGTGAATAGGCTATAGTATAGTTGAGTTTAATATAATATGTAGAATTTATTGGTATGATTTATTGTGATTTAATGATCCTCTCATTATCACGAAGAAAAAATCCATTTTTATTTTTTATTATTTCGCGATCAATCACCACTATTTCATTTATAAGCTCATGTCGACCATAGAAAAAATCTTACTCCTTTTTAATGAATATTCTTTTAAAGTGAATTTTATTATTAGTGTAGATTCGTATAGTTTAATTTCTTAAAATTTTATGTGATAGTCAAAATCGAAGTCATTCAGAGTTCTTAAAATTGAATACATCCAACTTTTTTTGTGTACCTTAAAAAGAAGTAGTAATATTTATTGTTTGCAGACTATAGTTGCCAAAATACCGCGTACATATAATTTTGTTGTATTTGTTTAATGTATACATTGACTTTTATAAATGGATCGGTGGACCCCTTTGTTTGTTAAATTAGGCTTGAATACAAATACGTGTACTTTTTGTGTGCATTATATATAAATTTTATTATGCGTGTGAGTATAATAAGATTAATTTGATATGAGAGTTTCATTTATAATTAAATATGTTTACTTAAACCATCAAAATCTTGAATTTTTGAAACGAGCATTACGTTTGTATTGAAACCATCGACAATTAAAGTCATTGGTGTAGTTATATATACTAGTTGCAAGTTCATGTTCTTTTCATAAAATGTTGAGAGCTAAAAATTAGAGAGTATTAGAGTGGCTGTATAAAAGCAATTTTGTAAAAGATATAATGAAAAAAGCTACAAATTTATCATATAGACAAAAACAAATGCTCTATTCAAAAGTACTATAGAATATATATATAAAAAAAAGTGAATAGATACAGTAAAACAAAATTAAAGAGATCCAGATAACAATTATCCTAATATTATCTGTCAATCTCATCCATCAAAGGAATATAAGACTTTGACTCATTTTATTATATTGTTAAACATATATACAAAGGCGAGTGTTAGGGTCCACTACCTCTTAAAATAACACTCTATCACTATTTCTAGCCAATCATTTGTACACGTGGATGAATAATAAGCTGTCACGTGGCAAAAAAAAAAAATTCTGAAAAAGACGGCTAGCAATATGTTGTACACTATACAGCAATTTTTCTTGGCCAGCAATATCCAACACACTATACAACAATCTATAGATTGCTGTGCAGCGTTCATAATATTGCTGTATAAGTGGTGTCACAGTGTCACTTTAAGAGGGATTGTCATTTTAACACAAACCTATATACAAATATAAAAAAGTATAAATTTAACATATAAACAAAAACAAATATTTTATTCAAAAACACTACTATAAAAAAACATCAAATAAATATAATAAAATAAAAATAAAAATATAATATTAAAGACATTATCCGATCTCATCTACAAAAAGAATATAAAATTGATTTATTTTTTTATGTTGTTAAACTATTTCCTTGTCACGCGTGTAGCATTTTCTTGTAAAAATATTACTATTAGAATAATTATTTTGCCCATTAAAATATACTTATACACTTATTACTAGTTCCTTTACTACTCTGAGCATGAATAATATTTGTAATCATCACTTGAATAAAACTCGAAATTGTTTTCTGAACAAATCGTAGTAGATTAAAAAGAAGAAAAGATGGGTAATATATGTTGATGTGATTATGCGTTTGGAATTTAGGAAAAAGAGTGAAGAAAAAAGACAGAAATATGAAATGAGAGAAAGGGACAGTGGTTTGGGGAAAAGGGGCAGAGACCCACACACGTTAGACATAGCCAGCCTTGGTGGTCTCCTACCTCACATGGCTTCCTTCCTCCTATGCACCCACCTAATTACCCCCAAAGAAATTACGTGGCACTTCATTTTTAATATTTAACACAAATTAAAAATTAAATTGGCTATGTAACATGTGTTTGGTATTTTATAACATGATTTTATCACAGGTTTAACGAAAACCAAGATAAAAAAAATAACGATATTAAAAACATATAGACAACAATCAGTGAATAGTAAAAACAAAAGTATATGTATAACATACATCTCGATAGTAAACAACAGAAAATTCGTGAAAGTAAACAGCAGTAAAATGTAGCCCTATATTGTGCCATCGACATTTTTGAGAATTTAACTGTGTATTTTATTAGTAATCTAGAATGATAAAAATGTAATTACATAAATGACATAGCATCCAATTTATAAAGAGACAATCCACCTTGACTTTAGAGTTGATTTACATATTTGAAATACATATGCTTAATTTCTAGTTATATTTTAGTAGTACAACTTAATTAATTACATATAAAAATTGGTTATTTGAGATATAAACTCCAAACTACTTGTTGGTTTATCAAATGTACCTTCCACCCTCATAATTCTGCTTTTTTTCATGCATGTGTAAATATGCTTGCCTTCCTTTTCACGATGAATATATCAAAAAAATGACGCAAGATACATATAACTGGCAAATATTCGACATGCTAGCTCACCTCCTATTGTAACACGCAAATAATTTTTTTGTAACATCTAATATTCCTTATCCATACAATATGCACGTGATCGTGTTGTCTATAAAGTTTCTTTGAAATTTATATTAAAAAATATTTGCAAGACAATATAAATATGTTATTTTTCATTGTATTAGTAAATAGGTGTGACTAGGGGATTATTTGTTTCTTTGATTCATTAAATAAAAGTAGTTATTGTAAAATAGTTTGTTTTTCTTATAGGCATATAATGATTATAACCATAGCATAACCCAATTTTTTAGAATTAAAAAGAGTAAGCAATAAGGACTTAGCCGAATGAAGTGCAACTTACTTTGTAAGATAATTGCCCTCTAACTAAAATATTGAAGATTGAGTTAGCATGGATGAATAGAAAATTATTATTAATCTTAATGAGGATCAGTCATATAATAATTGACATTAATACGTTTACCTATGTTGGTAGTTTGATTCGAACAAATCAGATTGAAACCTTCCTTTCCTTTATTCTTCAAGTAGTTTGTAATTCTAATCATTCATCAACAAGTAGTCTAGGTCGGTGCAGAAATTGTGGATATTAACACACATTTGCTCAGCTGTAATTGCTTGTGAAATCAATTTAATAAAAGTCTTCATTAGTTCATTTCAATCTTTCTTCAAATATAACATACCATTTCAAATCTACGACAACATTATTTGTCCATTGCGTATACATTTCAATCAAACTCTTTCAATTATACGAAAGGGTAATCGAAAAATATTATGTTATCTGACATGTTTGATTTGATTGTATTATGTTATGTGATATGTTTAGTTTAATTTTATTAGATAATGGTGCAGACTCGATCTAGTCCAGTCTTCGGGCAATCACATACTTAGCTATCAAGCACACAGTAGTAGATGCATTAAGCACGTTGTGTAGGCAACCTATTGTGGTTCGTCATGTGCTGTTTGAAATTATGTGTTTTTTTTTAATTAATTATGTAAATTTTTGTTATTTTTAATGAAATTATTGACTTTTATTTTTTATTCTAAATCTTAATTTAATATATAATTAAAAATGGTAATAAATGTGATTAGTATAGGTGGTTAAAATTAATGTTTTTTTCTTATATCCTTTTTTTATATATATCGTGGAATATAAATAAAATTTCGCTACAATAGCAATTTTTACTGTTCACAAAAATATAATTTTTATATATTCTAATACTTAAACTTATTGTGTTTGTTACAATTGTGACACTGCCAATTTCAAACAAGGCCAATAAGTCATGATTCAGAATTTCAGATAATTTTTTCAGCCATACATGTGTAACAAAGTCCAAAATTAAATAAATCAAATCGATTAGTTACAAGTAGGTGAATACTACATGAAGAGTATTGCAATCATAGTGGTCCACTGAATTTGTTCTATTTTATGTCAATGATCTGAAACGATCGATGAAGATGCATGGTCCATTTCATAATTATGATATACATTGCTTATATATAATTCATTTTTCTTCTTTTTGTTTTTACATTTTTAAATACGATCAGTCGGCCATGGGAAAAAAGGTTTGGTTTGTTGAAAAACCAACCAATAATTTGTTGCGATTTTCTTCATAGAAATTGTCACCATTTATATCCAATCTTGACTTCGACTTTGGGAGCATATCTTCCAAAATACCCGTGGTACTACAACTAATAATTAATTAATATTATTTGTTTGGAATATAAATATATATATATTCTCTTCGTCCCATAAAAATAGACATTCTTTCTATTTTAAAATATTCTATAAAAGTAGTGCATTTCCATTTTTGAATAATTTTTTTTAATCTAATAAGATGTGTCTCATTATCCATTAATAATATTTCAATAATATTTGCATTGAAATGTATTATAGTAATTTTAATATATCTATGTTTATGAGCCATATTGAGTATATAATTATTTTATTTGATGCTTGGGGATTCGAAATATTTAACTACTAGTTAATCTCATAGTAGTATCAAATTGACCTACCTCGTCACTTATATATAGGGGTACTAGTGCTATTGTATTGTAAACTAAAACTAGAACCACTAGATCAATCACATTGCTTTGATCTCAAAAAAGAAGATGAAATTCAAGACTTGAATCCAAATAAAAAACAAAAATATAAATCAATATTTTATTGCTTGATTTTAATACTCCAACGTTGGACTACAAGTTAAGAAAACTGTCACAACCCACACCATTCTTCAACTACTTCAATCATAAGTAAAAGAATTGGGGGTGGGGTGGGGGATATGCAAGAAATCTACATGGTTAAACTCTTTTCCAACTTTCAATTTCTCTACCTAACATATAATCCATATATTGTAATCATTCCATTAATCCAACCGTTAGTTTAATTTGGTGGAGTAACCAAAATCAACTAGTCACCTCAAACCTAAGTCCCCACTAACCTAAGTACCCATTCTACTTTGTTGCCTTGTTTTATGTCTTCAAAATCTTAGTTTCTTGATGATTGCTACCTATCTCACTTGCTTTATATCAATCTTTCTTTTGACAAAATAACTACTCCACATATATATGATCTACTCTACTAAATTTCCTAGTGGTTGCCGACTGGTGCAGAATGAGGCGCATTTAAATTCTCGATAACTGCATATTTTATCATGTGTTTTGTATTTGTTGTTTTTAACTTCTTATTCAGCATGGCGTTGCCTTGAGATCACATCTATTTCATAGGTTGATTGATGATTTCAGATGGAAGGAATGTTTTTGTATATGCATATTTTCAATATCTTTCGTTGTAATTTTTGTTATGAACTGTTTCTGTACTGCATAATTTATTCTGCTACTCGCTTTTAAATCTCTAGCTTGAGCATTTCTCTCCATGAAAAAAAATGTACGAACTGCTTTTTACATTGAATAGTGCATCTTATTTATTATGATGATCCATTTCATACATTGTGATAATGCATCAACAGTCCAGATTCATTCCTAGTTTCTATTATTCTATAGGAATAAAGTTTTTATTTATTAAAATGTGATAAAGTCATCAAAATATTGATTCAAAAGTGTTAATGACATTACACAAAAGAAGGTAGATGTCAATGTGTGACTAGAGATAAGTACTACGTCAATTTAACTACATTTTAGTCTTTAGTGTATTGGAGAACACTAAATATAATAGAATGCCCAAAAATTGACAACTTTAGTGTAATGAGAGAGTATTCATTGCCTACTCAAACCTAGCTACATTAAGTTAGATAATTATTACTGGTCCCTCAGTCCAATTGAATTGAATGCAATTATAATATCAATATAAATACATTTTTCTTTATTTTTGGTAAAATATAAATACATTTTTCGATATACTGCAAACGATCGAACCATGGAAATAGCATAGCAACAATACTAAAACTCATTATAACATAAACAAAGACAAAAACAACAACAAAATCAACATATAAAAAACGATGATATATATTTGGAAAATATAAATATAAATCCAGAGAATTATTTTTGGTGGTTTGTACCATCAAGAATCACTAAATTCCTCTCTTAATTGGCTCTTTTAGAGAGGTTGGGCAAAAGTCTGATTATATTGGTTGGAATTAGATGGCATATGACTAGATTAGTTAGATGATGAATGCCATTTATGAATTTAATTGCTGTTGAAAGTTGGTAAAAAAAAATTCTAATTAAGTTTATGTACTATTTATTAAATGCGTAAAGCTCAAGGTTTGTGTGAGAGTCGAATTCATGGAGTTGATTTAAATATCATTTTCATCTCATTAGATATTGACTCGTTACTTGGATACTTTTTCTTATATTATTGTATAATGAATTTGGCCCACATATGTTTATAATTTTTTGCTTAATGTGGATATTGATTTTTCATGCACTACTTAATTTATTTGCTAGGAAAAAAATTACATGTAATTAAAATTATTTATTCTTTTATGTAATTTCTAAATCAGATAGTCCTGATAGCAATACGGCATTAGAGTTTCTAATCAATTTTCTCTAAAAAAATACTCCCTCCGTCCCACTTTAGGAGTCCCGGTTGATCAATTTTGGGCGTCCCGCTTTAGGAGTCCCAGTTAAGATAAATTAATAAAAAATACCTACAAAGTGTTAAAAGTGGGTCTCAACATCCACTACAACTAATAAAAAAGTTTCAAAAGTGGATCTCAACATCCACTATAACATTTATTTATTGGACACTCAATTAAAAGTGGGTCCCAACATCCACTACAATATTTATTTATTACACACTCAAACAACACTTTTCTCTTAAAACATGTGCCCGACTCAACCGGGACTCCTAAAGCGGGACGGAGGGAGTACTATCTAAAGGAAAATTTTAGTAACGAGGACAAAATGTCAACAATATTAAGAAAAAATACTCAGAAATATTGTGCGGCTATCTACCCTCGTATTAAGGCTTGTTTTCACTTGGCGACTTTGGAACTACCGCATTGTGGGGTCGGCGGCAGTTCCTGTGATCAAATTTAATAGACTTTTCTGATTGTCATGAGCCAGCAGTGGAGTCAATCTACCAATGAAGCACCTTAATCCGCTATTTATAAGTGATGTACTCTAAGTTGTAGAACTGGACATGCTCTTTTTTATACAAGAGAAATGTTTCAAAGCCTAAGATTGACGACTAATAGAGTATACTTTGCAATACTTGAACAGTTCATAATGGGAATAATAGTGAAATATGTACCATTTTAGATTAGCAGTCTCACAACAAGTTCAAAAAGTTCCAAACAACAAACACGAAATAAATGACAAAGTCAACAAATATTGAGAATTTAAATGTGTCATACTATGAAACAGTCGACAACAACAACTAAAACAGTTACAAATGAATATAACCAATTTACAAGAGCAACATTTAAGATCAAAACATTGTCATACACGAGGTGGCGAGCGAACTGGCTCGTTTAAAGTGATGAGCCATATAATAAGTAATTACATGCAACCAAGGAAGACTAATGGAACAACTCATAATTTAGCTTATTTTTCGTTTAAAAAACATAATAATATATCGATAGTTTACCATCGACTACTACAACTCTGCATACTAAACAATACACATAACGTCATAACGAGCAAACATACCAGTCACAAAATAACCAAGCAATTAAAAAACTTACGTATCGAACTCAGCACAAGGAATTACCTTGAGACAAAGAGGTCGATTAAATCGAATTGCAATATGTAAGGAATAGTAATTGCAATAATTAGCATCCCATCAAATTGAAAAATGATGAGGACAAAATCACATGCTTGTGGGACTAAAATTCTTCACTATCTTATGCCATTTACTTTATTTTTTGCCTCATCATCTAAGTTTGTAATTGGTCACACCACTTTATTCCTAAATCCATCTTTTCATATTTTGTTACGATCACATGCTCCCACTCTTCTTTTCTAAACTTACATTATTATTCTTATCTATCTTTCTGTCAGCTTTTACCTTATCAAGCCCACATACCAAAAAATCGTAATTTTATAACATAAATCATTCTTTGTATCATAATTAGCTAGGATTATGAGTTCGATCTATTATTATAATATTATTATTTTTGTTTGCATCGACCAATGCCGCTCTTATGCTAATCACTAGTATTAAATTGTGTTTAGTCTTGGATTGTGGAATGTTTTTACATATTTTATTTCAAAAATGATGTGTTGAATATTATATTGTGTGTTTTTATTTTCTTATTCAAGACCTAAAACAAAAAATTGGATTGTCGTGTTTAGAAATTAGAATTATATATTCAAGTTAAACTATCACGTTAATTTTGTGGCAGTATTTAACAAATACTACTACTCCGTATGATATTTCGTCTCTCTCCGATGATTATTTTTAAATATTTCCGAAAGGCCATTCGTTTCTTTCTTCTATTTTAACTAAACTATTTAAATAATTAACTAGTACTAGTATTCACTAATTCAATTAGAGTTTATGTTTGCTTTCTTCCTATTCTTCGCTCTTAAGACTTGAATTAATATCTCAATATTAGGATTGGTTAATTAATCTTAAGCTAGGGCATGTATATTAAAAAAAATTAACTGATAGTGATAAAAAAAAAAATTTAAATTCATGATTAATGATATTTTTATGTACGTAATGGATAGCTAATTATAAAATAGTGAAATCAATTGTAGATTCTTTTTAATAAAATCACAAAAGTTAACATAGTTACAGAGTGTTAATTAGTGGAGAATTCAAATGTGAAATAAATTTATACTATCATGTGTGTAGATCCAAAAGTGCAGAATGAAAACAAGATTATCTGAAAATACAGCTAATTAAACAACTCATCTAGCATGTGTGTAGGAAACTAGGGTTTTCTTAGTGTCACGTTTAATTATATTAAAATATTTATATACTACTCGATCTTTCTTGTTTCTTCCTTATTGAGTTTCCATCAAGAAAAGAATCCAGTAATTTTGCAATATTCTTTTCTTATAACTATTATTCTCTTTAATACAAGTAAGTTTCCATGTTCATAGAAGCCCATGGGCTATAGTCATGGACCAAATGTTTATGGGCCGCCCATATATAATGATACATGGCATGAGATGTGTAAGAAAATAAACTCCAAACTAATTTTTTTATAAAACAATTTCAAATGGACTCAATGCTAAAAATGATTTTATTTTTGTTAATTGAACTCTTTCTACCCAATCCATTTTATTAATCCATGATTCCTGAAAAATGATAACTCAACTTTTTAACCGTAGCAATTAGGGGTATCAAAATAGATATCGGATATTGGATACCCGATATTCAAACCCGAAATAATGGGTAATTGGATATTCGATATCCGATTTTTCGGATTTCGGGATCGGGTTCGGGTATAAGATTTTTGGATTATCGGGTTACCCGATATCCGATCGGGTATACCCAAATTACCCGAATTACCCAAGTTTTTTAATTTTTTATTAATTTAATAAATTAAATATTCATTCTTTTATTTTCAAAAAAAATAAAAAATTAAATATACTCCCAAAATCCTTCACTCTTAAGTCACATTTAGGACTAATGTTTGAATTGTGATGTTTATTATGGATGAATGATGGATGTTATAACTTCTGAATTTTTAATTTTTAAATTTTTTTTTTTTAAAACAAAAAATCGGGATTGGATTCCTGATTTATCGAGACTGGATACCCGAGTCGGGTATTTGGGTACCCGAAATTATTTTCGGATCGGATATCAAGTATTAGATTTTGGAAAATTCGGGATCGGGTACTCGAAATTTTGGGATAGGGTATCCGCGGATACCCGATTTGACAGGCCTAGTAGCAATTATAATTAAAAATGGTTAAAAATATTTTATTGAAAAAAAATTCAACAATTATATTCTTTTCGAGATTATCAAACTTTTTTTGTATGATTAAGCAAATGGACCTCAATCATATAGTAGTACTCCCTCCGTCCCATAAAAGTTGATACAAAACTTTTGGACACGGAGATTAAAAATTTATATTAAATAAATAGGAGAGATGTAAAAAGTAGGAGAGATAAGAGAGAGTAAAGTAAATGATGAAATAAAGTAAGAGTGATTAGATGTTTTGTCTTTTGTTAAAAAAGAAAATGACTCAACTTTGTTGGGACGGACTAAAAAGGAATACGACTCAACTTTTATGGGACGGAGGGAGTAGTATTTAACAGTATAGAGGACTTCTGGGTTTACCTTAATTAGTTGGAAATCTAATATCCCGTATTTCTTTGGGATAGATAAAATTAATCAGGATTTCTTTTACGAGAAGAGTTTGATTGGACTTTTTAAGTCAATTGGGGGGTTTTGGTTTTGGACTTTTCAATTTAATGCTGTAAAATTGGAAACTCACGTGCAAAAGTCATCAAATTAAAATTGAATACTCCCTCCTTCCGCTATTAGGAGTCACAGTCACTTTTGCACAAAGCTCATTTTGTAAAAATGATAATAAATAGTTAAAGTGGAGAAATAGTAATGTAAGAGAGAATAATGTTGACAAGAGTCTTATCTAAGTTATTTATTATCATTTTTATAAAACGAGTGTGCAAAAGTGAAAGGGACTCCTAAGTTGAGTATATTCGAGACCCAATCGATTATACCGGCTATTTGAAATGTTGTGATTTCGTACATGCAACTGGGAGTTGCGGGTATCATGTCGGGTCGGGTATTACTTGATATCCGAATTTAGACTCCTACCGCTACATTTCATTACTATACTTCTTATATGATTATTTGAAAGGAAGTTTCTTTAAAAACAATTTGTCTTGTGATATGTTCTACTAATCAATTCACCGAAATATCATAAAGTTAACAAGTAAAATGAAAAAAAAGTAATAATCAAGCAATGATGGTAGGCAGGGGTGTGGGAAAAAATTGAAAGTCGAATATTCGAACAGAAGTTTAATGGAGTACTATATATTTCAACTTTTTTGGATTTAGATTTGGTTCTATTTTATTTTTTTAGAAAAAATCGGTATTTCCGGTTCAATTAGTTTATGTGTATAAAAGACTGAAAACTAGATTCACTTTTAATAGTACACTTTATATATTTTAATATATAAATTTAATTAATTTTATACATAGTAGCACAAACTAAAAGCCTAAAATATCTCATCATAAATCTTCGAATTTTCAACCGGTTGTAGTGTATGTTATGCGACTTTTTGATTTTCAATTTTTTGGTTTGGTTCGGGTATTTTTTTTTATCAATTTAATTTTTCAATTTCATTCAATTTTGGCCAAAAAATGTTTTTCAGCCTTTATGCAAATGAAATAATAGGCGAAAATATATATATATGATTCAACTAGTATTTTTCACTTTCGTCCAATGATAAAATCAAAAGTAGGAGTATAATAAAAGTACACAGGATATGTATATAATTGGATTCTTTTAAAATTATTTTACAGGGAGCATTAGGGTGCATCATTAATTAGAGTCAGAAAGTACATCCAATCTCATGCTGACATGTGGCACGAAACATGCAATATTGTAAACACTAAACCTGCAATATACATTTGTGAAGTTGTAGATGGATTTTGCAAATTGTATTTTAGTTATAAGCAAATTGCATTTTATATTGTTAAGTTTTGCATTTTTAACATAAATTGTCTATAATGCAAAATAAATTATATAATTGCAATATGTCTATATATAAAATGCAAATCAAACAGTCTATATCTAAAATGCAAAACTCAACAGTAAAAAGTACAATTTGTCAATAACTAAAATGCAATATGTCGAAATCCGTTTATAACTTCTGCAAATGTATATTGCATTTTTGTGTTTACAATAGTGCATATATCGTGCCATGTGGCAGCACGAGATTGAACTTATGTCGTAACTTTAAAATTTGTTAGTATATTAGGATAACCCAATTATTTTACACTTAAATTTGTGCATTGTTAAGTGCTCATTTACAATGAATTTGTTACATGGAGTAATTAGCATTGCAATAATTTAGGGAAAGATTAACTTTTTACGCAATAGACAAAAGATTATCTTTTCCATTAGATATATGCATAATATTCAAATCAAACTTGAAAATATATGTGAACATATCATTTAAACTATAAAATTTGATAAAATATTGGTCAACTTTGATTTGAAAATGAAATATGAAATGCCAACGCTTTTATCATTGCAATTGTTTCATTCATATACAAAACGACGTATTTTTGTAAATGCCCACATAACGGCTTTGTTTCTTTAAAATAAGATAATTATCATTTAAACTATAAAATTAGATAAAATATTAGTCAACTTTGATTTGAAAATGAAATATGAAATGCCAACGCTTTTATCTTTGCGATTGTTTCATTCATGTACAAAACGACGTATTTTTGTAAATGCCCACATAACGGCTTTGTTTCTTTAAAATAAGATAATTATCATTTAAACTATAAAATTAGATAAAATATTAGTCAACTTTGATTTGAAAATGAAATATAAAATGTCAACGCTTTTATTTTTGCAATAGTTTCATTCATGTACAAAACGACGTATTTTTGTAAATGCCCACACAACGGCTTTGTTTCTTTAACATAATAAAAGGAAAAAATATTTAATGTACAGAAACGATACTACAACGACTTTGTTTGACTTTGTTTCTCTAAAATGATAACGGAAAAAAATATTTATTCTACGGAAACGACACTACAACGACTTTATTTCTTTAAAATAATAAAGGAAAAACATATTTATTTTACGAAAAAGACACCGTCTGAAATTATCAAAAGTCATCGTTTTATACATTAATGCGACAATTAAAAATAATTAAGATTCTTAATTTGATTTAATATTGTGTCGATTCAATTAGAATTAAAAAATTTAGGAACAACATTTAATATATATAAAATAATAATTAAACAAAAAAGTAGCAACCATTTTTTCGGGCATTCCAGAAGTCAAATTTGTATTCGATATAAATTGCAGAATTGATAAACAAATCAAAGAAGAAATTCGAAAGATCAATCATGTCAGGCATAACGCTAGGTCGACTCACAGAGGAGAGAAAATCATGGCGCAAGAATCACCCACATGTTAGTAATAGTATCACTTGTGTACTGTGTGAAAATATATGAGAACTGATGGATTTTGCTTTATTTTTTGTGGGTTTTTTTTGGTTTTGATTTTTCTTCATCTTCTTTAGTCGAATTTTGTGTGGTTTTCAGGGCTTTGTGGCGCGGCCTGAGACGAGGTCGGATGGTACGGTTAATTTGATGGTGTGGCATTGCTTAATCCCTGGTAAAGCAAACGTGGGTATCTCTCTAAGACACTTAGTTTTGTTTTTGTGTTGAAAAGATTCAATTTTTATTGTGGATTTGTGATTTATAGTACTGGTGATTGAAGGGTATTTCTCTATTACACTTAGTTTTGTTTTTTATGTTGTAAAGATTCAAGTTTTATTGTGGATTTGTGATTTGTGGGAGTAGTAATTGGTGGTTTTGATTGCATTGGTTTTGATTGCATTGTAGAGTGTTAACAATGGTTGGTTGCAAAGAGTTTTTTTGTTTTCAATAATTAAGTTTGTTTGTTTGGATTTGGAATTGAATTGCAATTCCAATTTGGAATTCCAAATAGTTATAAATTTGGCATTTTCGCACACCGCACGCACTTACTACACACATGCTGCACACACATACTGCACGCACATACACACACTCCACAAGTATCATTTTTGCACGCACATACACATACTCCACAAGTATCATTTTTACCAAAGAAAGTATTTTGAATTGAATTATAAATTTATAATTCAATTCGTATAATTCTAATTCCAATTCTGTTTATTGAACAATGTTAGTTTTAATGTGGGGATGTGTCTTCTTTGCATTTAGTCTGATTGTGTAATAGAAGGTTTTTATGGTGTTGTTTGGTTTGTATGATTGATACCGAAGAAAATGAAATAATTGCAATTTGTTAAAGGTGATTATGCGGAGTGTGTATTCAATATTTCAGTTGGGTATGTTTGCTATTGGAATCAATATTGTGGACATTTCTAAAAGGGTAGATGACATCTTGACAATGTGGCTGAGATTGTTTTGAAACACAAAATCATCATTTTTCGAGTTTGTTGAGTCCACTTATTGCATATGATACTAGAATTGTTGCGAGTCCACTTGTTGCTTAGGATACCAGGATTGTTGCGAGGTTTGCAGAATTTGAGTTCATGCCTGTGACTAGAACATTTAAGTTGGACACTTATCGTGTCATTTAGATTATAGGCTTGCAATATTTAACAAAGTTGTCTAGTTGTATGACCAGAATTGAGGGATGATATGTTCCTCCAATGGCAGATTGAAATATGTATTCTAGGAATTTCTTGTCATATTTTCTCATACATTACAGACATTTCTAGGAATTTCTTTTCTTCTGTCCGTGCTTTTGCATTGCAAGACTTCTTAGCCAGAATATGTATATGTCATTTCATACATGGTTAAAAGTATATGCTCGATTATTCACATAGGAAGTACAAATCAGGTTCTTGATTGGCACTATATGTGCTTACTATGCTTGTTGATGAATGATAGCAATATTTTGTATGGCAGACGGATTGGGAGGGTGGCTTTTTTCCACTCACGATGCATTTCAGCGAAGACTATCCTAGCAAACCGCCCAAGTGCAAGTTCCCTCCGAATTTCTTCCACCCTAACATATACCCGTCAGGGACAGTATGCTTGTCAATCCTCAGTGAGGACACTGTAAGTAGTTCAAACACTCTGATTCAACTCTTTTTTTCTTTTCTTTTTGATAGCTTCTGTATTAAACTTACGAAACCGTCTCCCGTTAGGATTGGAGACCTGCCATCACGGTGAAGCAAGTTCTAGTTGGCATTCAGGACTTACTAGACCGGCCTAATCCAAGCGATCCTGCCCAAACCGATGGCTATCATCTCTTCATGCAGGTGATTTCCATTCTCATAACGATCATTCATTCGTTTCCTATATCCTGCACCATCGTTGCTACGTTCTACCGTCTCTGAAATGTCGTTGTGTATGTGTGCAGCAACCTGAAGAGTACAGGAGACGGGTTCGCGAACAGGCCAAGCAGTATCCATCTCCCGTCTAGGGTTCGGTTTCTCTTGTTTTAAATCGAATGTCATGAAAAATTACTCTTCTACATGAACGCAAGAACCACATATCTTTAATTTCTTTTTCTTGATGAGATTTTTCAGTATTCTTACATTTAATCTGTTTTGGTCATTCAATTTCATACACTCTACTCTGAGGGTTGACAATTTTTGATACCATACAATAACATAATACGGATCCGCACGAAATTAACACGACACGAATACGCACGTTCAGGATTTGGGTCCTTATAGGGTCGACCCAATAAGAACACAAAGATGTTGGGTCGGGTCGTGTTTGGGTTATACGTTATGAAAAAAAATTATTATTATTATTATTTATTAATTAAAAATTATTATTTTTTATTAATTAAAAATTATTAAACTTTAAATTTTAGTTATTTTTGTTGATTAAAAATATTATACTTTAATTTTAATTAATTAAAAAAAATTATATTTTAATTTTAATTAATTAAAAAATACAATACTTTAATTTTATTAATTGAAAATATTAATTCATTGTTTATGAATTTTAAGAAGATATTATGGTTAGATTTTATTAAATTGATTTTTTAATCATTTAATTAAATTATATAGATTTAATATTACTAATACATTAATTTTTTTGTTTTAATTAAGAAAATAATTATTTTAATTTGGTAATTTTTTATTTTATCGTGTAATAACATCATGTTTTAGTCGTTATCATGTCGTGTCAAGCAACTTACTATCATTAACAGAGAGTCGCCTTTTTTTTGGGTGCACGATAACACACATGAACCCGACACGAACCCGTTGGGTTGGGACACGATAAGAGCCCGATGATTTCGGGTTGGGTTGGGTTGGGTTGGGTCGATAATGGGTTGATACGATAACGATCCAACCTGCACGATTTGACAGCCCTGACACTCTCTCCATTGATTAAAAAAATTATGCAAATTCACATCTCACATTCACAAAAAGAATCAGGTGGTTACAAGAAAAAAAAAGAATATATAAAAATATTCTAGTGAATATTTGGAGTAGTATAGCCTGTATAGGGTGATCTTCCAGAACTTTCCAGAACAATTTCAAACAAATCACCCTCAGATTCTTGATCATATTCTTCCATAGCTTTGATGCTATTGACTGTGTTGTTGTTGCTTCTGGCTGCACTCCTCTGCATCCACAGCGAATCGATCCTCCCCATCGAGAAAAGCTCCTTGCTATCCTCGTACCCGAGGGTAGGGGAGGCTCCCATGAAGCAAGGGTTGGGAGTCCGATGCTGATTCGCAGGCGCGAATCGGAAAGGGCACTGCCCGAGGTTCACCAGCACCACGACATCCCCACTGGCCGCCAGGGTCGGGTAGAGGGGGGTGTTGTAGTCCTCGGTCTTGCAGTGGATCTCGTGGACTACTTGGGAGTCGACTGTGAAGAAAACCTTCCTCTGTCCCGGGCTGTAGCCGCACCCGACCACCTTGTCCGTCTTTCCCCAGCTTGCGGGTTCGGATTCTGGCACGTGCTTCGTTCCTGAATCGGGTCGAACATACAATCGTTTAAGATCATAGTTGAATTATTGAGTTGCTGATGATTCACATATATTTATTTGATTGATGATGAAATTAAACCTACTATATCAAGATCATATATGAATGGAATAATTATTAGATGGGTCAATGAGGGTTGGTATCTTTAAGTTCAATGTTACCTAACATGAGTCAAATAAGATTGAAGCAAAATCAAGAATTTGTCTTTTGCATTATTGGAGAATCTTGAGATGCTATTTCTTTATGTCCATTTTTTAAGTCTGTGTTTATCTTTTACTCTATCATTCTTTCAGTGTGGAAAATGAATGTTTTATCATTCTTTATATTCACTTTTTTGGGAGACAAATTTTTCGTAAAAGACGAATCGGACACAATATTTTTTTTGTAGATGAGGGAGGAAAAAGTGTCATCTATTGAAACAAGTGGAGTATTTGATCAAACAGAACCAAGTGTCATCTAAAATTGATGTATTTTGCTAAATAAGAAAACAAAAAAGGAAAAAAAAATCCAATCTTAACAAAACATTGTTTTGAACATTAGCAATATCTTCTTAACATTGAGAGAAAAACTGGTTTTTTATGATTTAAACTCCTGTGCCACTAATTTACTAATTTATTTTATAGGTCCATAATAAATGAAATTTTTGTCCTAGCAGTCTTTTTTTACAGTTCCGTCAAAAAACTAATGGTCACACTACTATATAATTAGTGTTTGACCGTTAATTTTTTGACAGAACCATAAAAAATGACTATCTCATCTACATTTTCATTTATTATGAATCTATTTTTTAAAAAGTGAACGTTTTATATAACAAAATTGACCATTTTTCTCTTCTCTTTCATCATTTTCAAAGCCATGCATCATATCGTTATGAAAAAAAATCATCTAGAGAAAGAGATTTAATTACCATCTAGAAAGATCGCGCCGGTGGAATTAAACCCAATTGACGCCGGAAAACTTCCTGGAAACCTCGCCGGAATCGGATTCACCCCCGTGAGCCCCACACACACCAAAACACCTTCAATTTTCGCGTCATGTCTCCCAATTATACCCTCCTCCACCTTGCTCCTCCTCTGGCTATGGCCACAATTCACCGAATCCCCACCATTCTTCGCATTAAAATCCTCATCAATCAGCTTAATCCGATCATCCCCCTCCGATCTCCCTCTCCTCTCCCTCCTCCCCTCACTCCCCCCGCCGCCGCACGCCACCACCGTCACCTCAAAATACGCCTCCTGCGGAAACGACGAATTCCCCAAATTCGGCCCCGGCAGCGGCAGCCCCGCCCTAACCACCTCCACCGCCGACGAATTCAATCGGATTTTCTGCATAAAATCCGCCGATCCCTCGCACACCTCCCACCCGATCTCCACGCCGCGATCTCCGCCGTCGCCGTCGCCGGCGGCGGCGCACGCGCCGAGCAGCGACTTCACAGACGGCGACGACTGCACCGCAGTCGTCGCCGCCGCCGCGAAGGCGAACCGCGGCCACCCGCTCTCCACCGCGTCGGTAACGAGGGCGGGGTGGTCCGCCCAGCTGAACGGCGCGGCCGCCGCCTTCGGCGGCGTCGCGCCGCGCCGGAAGAGGTAGTAATTCGATTTCCGCGACGCCTCGGCCGGGGCCGAGGCGTCGTGGTGGGGGCTCACTTGGTGAAGCCGTGCGATGCCGTTTTGTAAATTCTGGCCTCGTTCGGCTTCGTTGTCGCTCGTTGAGCGACGACGAAGCCGAAGGCACGCTCGTACTACTAAAAATAGTACGAGCGCAACGAAACCGGAGGAGATTGCTATAAGAGCTATGAGCATCTCGAATTTCTTTTTCGATTTGATTGAGTTTGTGAAGTATGTTTTGGTTTTTGATGGAACGCTGGACTATGATGGATTCAAGAAAGGCAGCATAGAAGTAATATATTATGAGAAATATGCAAAGGTGGAAATATTTGGTGAAAAGGAGGTTTTATTTATTGACATTGAAATTTGAATCCTACTTAATTAATGATTTGTTACAACACATATGCAACATTGAATAATTTATGTGTTAATTAGAACCGACTCCAAATTCTTGGCACAAACAAAGGATTTGTTGACTCAATTCTAGTGTGTGTGATGTGAGAGAGAGAGAGAGGGATGTGTTTGGAAGGTATTTTGAACGACGTGAGGAGACATGAAGTAAAACATATTGGGACAACGTGATCGAAGAGACCAATTAAAGGCATGAAACACAACACTTTTACTTGATTAAAGAGAGGGTGGATTTTGGTCGAGGACAGCTGAGATTTTGCATATCTTGTTTTTTGTATATCATCATTGCCAAAAAGAAGTCTCTATTCCTAGAATTGACTTTTTTTTTTGGATTGGTTAAGAATGTTTCGGTGTACTATATTTTTGTTTTATAAACAACTAGAAGTAATTTAATTTAGTACTTCGTTGTTTTATAGTAATTGATGTATTTCTTTTTAGCTCGTGATTTAAGAAAAAATTATGATAAATAAGTTAAGTAAATGAAGTGTTGGCAATTGAAACTAAAATATAACATATAATTATCTCACATTAGTGTCAAAAGAAAACTGAAACTAGTATATATAAATGTCACAAGCCACTCCTTCTATCACCAATTGGTTTTTGGATGAAACTCATTGATTTCTATCATGACATCAGAGCGGGTCACCGACTGTAGCCTAAAATTAACTGACTCAGCAATATATCTGGGCTGAAATCGAAAAAAATAACTGACTCATCAGTATATCTGGGTTTAAAATCTGAGCCAATGGCCCAACCGATCGAAAAAGAGAAATTGGGCCAGTCGTCCAAATGATCAGAAAAAGTCCAACCCCTATAATATTCACCTTAAAGGGTTTAAGTGAGGGTGTTAGCAATTGAAACTAAATGATACATATAACTATTTCACATAAGTGTCAAGAGAAAACTGATATTATAGGCCATTCTTTCTATCACCCATTGGTTTTTGTTTTAGGATGGAACCCATGAATTTCTATCACGAAAAATAAAATAAGAAATAAAAAAAAATAGGTAGATAAAGATAGAATAAAGTAAGAGAGAATAAAGTCAGTAAAAAAAAATGTATTAACTTTTATTAAAAAGAAAAATATCCACTATGAAATGTATAAAAACGGCAAAAGGATTCGACTACTTGAAACGGAGGTAATACGAAAGAAGATGACCAGTAAGAGTTGAGTTTGAATGTAATAACATTGTCGTCTTCTCTTTATGCAAAAAATAACAATCATTGCTCTAGAATTTGTTTAATTTAAAATAGATTGCTTATAGATAAAGTTTTTGATATGGAGTACTCTATAAAACAAAAATTTCTAAGTGGACTACTTTTATAAATACGAAATCAAGTCAGTTTAATTTATGAATATATGTAAACCTGGCTTTTAGTTATTCTAATCCTGTGGAGAGAAAATTTTTTTGATTAGAATGGAACTATGAAAGCAACATAGGAACGAAGACAAAATAAAAATATAGAACTGACATTTTATTGAGTAAAAAATAATCATAATACTAGTAGTATATAGTGGGAATATAGTGAGAATGGAATATATTTTGTGATTTGCAAATATGTACATGTACACTTGGCTGATGATAGCAGGATAACTTTGTTTAGTCCAATTTTTATATTTATTTTTGTGGATTGGATATTGATTTTTCCAGCCAAGTCCAATATATATAACCAAACAAATCCTTATTAATTAATTTATTACTAATACATATGCCGTTTCCTATGGAAAAAAATAAGAAAAGAAAAGTACTAAGTAGTATTTTTAATTTGTTTAGACTTCTGAAGTAGCGTTGCATTCAAGGTATCGGCTGACCTTTTCTAGATGACTCACAAGAAATAAAAGTCTAGTATTAGTATTAGCTAGCAAATGGTGCAAACATATCACAATATTTCGAACGTGTACATTGCACACCTACTTAGACCAAACCCCCCAAATTCATAGCAATGGCCGTGTAACAAGCGTTAAAGAACTGTGTCAGGGTCAACTGATCCCATTGTCGGCCCAGTCGATAAAAGAACTCAATTAAATTTGGTTTTTAGAATTTTCATCAATTCTCTTGTTGTGGCAAGTTTTGAGTAACAAACTCATCACACATTTAATGAGTGAGGAAAGTTGAAAGCTATATCCAATTGTTGTCCTAAGTCTTTGTAATAAGATTGAGAATGGGGTGATGACAACTCAACCTAAGAAGAAGATCATCAAGCTTTCAAGATATCAAGATTTCTTTTGACAAATAAAAGATCTTTCCAATATATTAGTATATCTTTTCATTAGGGAATATATAGTAAATTATCTCGAATTTTCTTTGTTAATTGTTTCTCGAGTCATATCAAGATAGTCGAATTGCCATGGGTTTTGAAATTCTTGTAGCCTTTTAAAGCCATAGAGAAATAATATAAGCAAGTTCTCATTCCATATCTTCAAAAATACTCTAAACCCTAGCACTTCCACTAGAGTTCGGCAACTCTTAATCGTACAAGTGGTCTCTCTCGACTATCTTCAAATTACTCTGTAAGTTTGTAACAACGTAACTGATGCTTTTGTCATTGCCACCTTCAGGTGTTGCATCGCCTCTGTCTTACGGCACTATCGATATATTATTGTTTTAGTATCTCTTTAATCCTCCATGATCTTTCACTATTTTGTATGATGAATAATGTTTTTCTACAAATCAAATTAATATTTTTATAGTGTGAGTTATATTTAACACTTTCTTCATTAAAATAATGTTCATATAATTGTAATTACATTTCAATCTTGTTATAAACAGTCAGTCAAAAGTATTGGGCCAAAACAGCTAGATAAGCCAAAATCCTACTGTGAAATATAGTTATAAATTACAATGGAAAGGGAAAGGAGAAGAATAAAAAGAGCATAAATCCAAGGGAATTGATGTAAGATGGTTTAACTAATATTTTATTTATCTTTTCTTTCAAACTATATAATATTTGCCCCTTTTCAGTTAACTAATCCTGGCAAAATAGTCGGCACGTTTATAAATTGTTTTCCTCGATATTGAAAGTTACATGTCAACATAGTCCAAAGTTTGTAATATTATTTTTCACTATTTAAATCGTAATATTTGGACATTCTTGTAAATAAGACTAGCTTTCAAAATATTCCTATCAGAATTTTATAACTAAAATAAATGTGTTCCTCTTAATTTGTGCACTAGTTCGTACTCCCTCCGTTCAATAGGACGATTCTTTTCGGCATGTAATTTAAGTAAAATTATGTTAAGTTAGTTAAGTAAAAGAACAATAAAGTAGAAATGAAAAAGGTAGTGAGATGAAGAGAGAATAAAGTAAGAGAGAGTAAAATAAGTAAGAAGAAATATTTTGAATTTTATTAAAAATGGAAATGACTCCACTACCATAAAACATATTAAAATAGCAAAATGATTCCATTACTATAGAACAGAGGGAGTAACTTATTTTATGCATTCATCGGATTTCAAAACTCAAAATCAATTGATTATCTCTGCAGCACTTTTCCATCTAAATTGTTTGTTTGAAACTTCTTATGTATCTTTGAATTATCGTAAGATCACTTTTAATTGATGGAAGAACATAATAGAATACATTATTTCTTGCAAAACATTTGCTTTTATCTATATATTGATTTCGTTATTCTATCAAATATTTATGTTGTACTAGTAAATTATTATGTATTGCTATTTTGCCACACGTTAACCTTTATAGCTTGAGCATTACGGGCTATTTGCATTTTTATACACATTGCAAAAGGTTGTGTTTGAACAAAAATAATCAACTTTTGAATTTTTAATCATGACTCCAACATTAGTCGCCACCGCAATTTATAAAATAACTTACGAAAATAATTTTTTTTATTTATGCAGCACATCTCAATTGATAAGTAGAATACTACTCTATATAGAAAATTGATCGGTTATTCAATTTAATCTTTAGCTGCTTAGCGTGATGCAATGTGATTCTGGTGTTTGTATTTCATGGGAATAGGTTCTCGATTAGATTTTGTGGTACCATCTTCTAACGAATTAGTTACTTGAAAATTTAAAAGACTCAGTGTATCTGAATTAGTTACTCCCTTCCCCAAGTTCCATTCCCCCAGTTCTACAGTAGATGTCACATTTAGAAATTGACATAAAATTTTAGAAGATGTTGTTTTGTGTTTTAAATAGAAAAAAAAATAATATATTTATATTAATGTGACAGAAAACTTTTTTCGAAAAAAAAGAAATTTAATATCTTTTAGAACAAACTAAAAAGGAAAGTGTGACATATATTATGGAACGTAGAGAGTAGAGATTTAGTTAATAAATACTCACTCCGTCCACTATTAGAAGTCTCATTTCTTGGCGGTATGAGTTTTAAAAAATGTTAAGAAAAGTGGATGAAAAAAAGTTAGTAGAATATAGGTCTCACTTGTGCATATTAGTTTTAAATGAAATGTGAGTGGAATGAGTTAGTGGAATGTGAGATCCTATTACCATTTATGGTAAAAGTGAACCGAGACTCCTATTCACGGACGGACTAAAATGGAAAAACGGGACTCCTATTTACGGATGGAGGGAGTAGTACTCCTATATTATACTCCCCTGCCCGCAAAATATTGTCCAAGTTTGACTCGGCACGAGTTTTAAGAAAGGTGTGCTCGCAAAATATTGTCCAAGTTTGACTGACTCAGCACGAGTTTTAAGAAAGGTGTAGAAAATTGAGTTGAAAAAGTTAGTGAAATTAAAGTCCCACATTTATATATTAGTTTTATAATAAAATATGAGTGTAAAGAGTTAGTGGAAAGTGAAGACCATTTACCAAAAGTAGAAAAAAGTTAAAGTTAACAACTTTTCACGGAAGGACCAAAATGGTAAAACTGGACAACATTTACGGACGAAGGGAGTAATACTTTTTCAATCCCACAAAATTATGCACTCTTTCTTTTTTATCCCGTCTCACAAAAATATGCACATTCTAATTTTTGAAGGGTTTTTTATCTTTAATAAGGTGAGACTCATTCTCTCATAATAATACTTTAATTATTTTTTCTTTCAACATCACTTTTATTTTACTAATTTTATGTTAAAACTTGTACTAACCCAAAGTTCATATTATTTGGGGTCATTAACGTCTCTTTTATTTTACTAATTTTATGTTAAAACTTGTACTAACCCAAAGTTCATATTATTTGGGGTCATTAACGTCTCTTTTATTTTACTAATTTTATGTTAAAACTTGTACTAACCCAAAGTTCATATTATTTGGGGATGGAAGAAGTATAAAAAAAAAAGTAACAAGTTGAATTGAAATTCAATGTTAAAAATCAAATTTCCCAAAAATATAGAATATCCTAAAGACAAAAAAGATGATCCAGAAATGAAAAATGGAGGATTTCTTCCCTATCTTCACTGCCAACAAACTCCCAAAATTGAGCTCCAAATCCTCCAAAAATGTCGATTCCGATCAATTCCCTTAAACCCCAATTGCAATCACTCGCCTTCCCCCCTCGCGCAATCACACACAAACCCATCACTCTAAAACCCCCAATTCCGCTCCGCACCAAACCCTACCAATGGCGCCCCGTGAAATCCTGCTTCTCGAGCCACGAAATCGACATGGTGAAGACCAAGGACGGATTCTACGCCGCCAAGGCGAAGAAAGTCGTCATCTTGTGGGACCTCGACAACAAGCCGCCGCGCGGCCCTCCGTTCGAGGCGGCGCAGGCCCTGAAATCCATGGCGAAGAAATTCGGCGACGTGATCGACATCGCCGCCTACGCCAACCGCCACGCCTTCATCCACCTCCCCCAGTGGGTCGTCGAGGGCCGCCGCGAGGAGCGCCGCCTCGACGCCTTAGAGCGGAAGGGGCTGTCGACGCCGGCGGAGCCCTACATTTGCTCCGTCTGCGGCAGGAAATGCAAGACCAACTTGGATTTGAAGAAGCATTTCCGGCAGCTCCACGAGAGGGAGAGGCAGAAGAAGATGAATCGGATGCGGAGCTTGAAGGGGAAGAAGCGGAGAAATTTCAAGGAGAGGTTTATCGACGGGAACGAGAAGTACAACGAGGCCGCGAGGCGTTTGGTGACTCCCAAAGTCGGGTATGGGCTGGCGCAGGAGCTGAGGCGGGCCGGGGTGTATGTGAAGACGGTGCAGGATAAGCCTCAGGCGGCCGATTGGGCGCTGAAGAGGCAGATGATGCATTCGATGAGTAGAGGGGTGGATTGGATTGTGCTGGTGTCGGATGATTCGGACTTCTCGGAGATGCTGAGGAAGGCGAGGGAGGCGAATTTGGGGACCGTGGTGGTGGGGGATCAGGATAGGGCGCTGGGGAGGCATGCTGATGTTTGGGTGCAGTGGAATAGGGTGGAGAATGGGGAGATTCAAGAGAGTGATTTGGAGCTGAGGAAGAGGGAGTGGAGGGAGTGTGATGATGATGGTGATGAGAGGGGTGAGAGGTTTTCGGTTAGTGAGTTTGGTGGGGATTTGGCTTCTGTGGAGCTCGGTTTGGATGAGATCATTGGAGCTATGGGTTTAAATGGTGTTAGAGTTTCATCGTTTTCGGAGGGGGAGGAGGAGGAGGAGGATGGTGATTATGATTTTGATGATGAGGGTGATTACCTATTGGATAGTGATGATGAGGGGTTTCAAGAAGAAAATGGTGTATATTTGTGATTAGCAAAACCAGAGAAAAAAGATTGTTTTTTTACACTATTAGGTTACTTGGTTGATTGTTGGGAGCACGATTAGGTATTGGGGTCTAATTGATCGTTCTTTGGGGTAGCTTGCTGGATTTTGAGTGAGTTATCTAAGAATGAGCATTGGCGGAGTATCTGATTATGCTTAGTTGGAATTGGATTCTATTGATTTTGTGACAGTTCAAAATCTTGGTTTTGAATGTCACTTTCCATATTGTTATGGCCTTTTGGATACGTTTACACAAATGCTATTGTGATGTTTTACGTTGCTGCTTATAATTTGTACTACATGGCAAACATGATTTGGTTAAATGAAATAATAAGGTATAGCATGTTCCACTGCAAAATATTGTTGCTATTGATACTCTACATGTAAGTCTTAGATGAATTTTTGCTTAGATTTTTAGCTTAAAATTGCATCAAGAATTAGTTTTACAGGCTCCTTTCGAAACTAACTCTATTAAGATCATATGATACAACTCTGCTATAAATTCTCTGTTTACCCTGTCTGTTTGCTGATGGTTGATAGAATGAATTTGATGTAGAATCTTGTTTCACTGCGAGTGTTTTTGGAAGAAGAATCAATGCAACTTGAAGAAAAAGTAGGGTGAATCAGGTATAATACAAGTTTGGACTAAAGAAAAAGGTAAAACAACAGATATTGGACATGAAATTATTGACTAAATCTGCTCATGTCTGTGAATTTCAGCATTTTCTCGTTCATATTAGTATGAATAGTTGGGATGGAGTCACACTATCTCATGTTATGCTTTTGTGGAGACATGCAAGCAATAGCAAAGGAATCTCGGGGAGGTACGTATTTCTGGCTTGTAAATGTCACTTAACCCCTATTTGATTGCCTGTTGTTTGAATTCCATCGTCTATGACATAAGATGTTTACGTTGAAATATTCAGTGACTTTGGTTTATTAACTTTGCTGCAACGCTTATCTAACTGCTTAGGACTGTAACTGATCCAGTTCAATTTCATTTCGAGTTTCCTCTACTGTAACATAGATTTCTGCTTTATGAAGAACATCCGATTTTCCAAAGCTTTATTCTTTATCGTATGCTAAGTTACTGTCTTTGAGGCTCGTGTAATACTTGCATAAACTGTTTAGAGCCTCGCGTTTCATACTTGCTAATTGCTATTTATCTTACTCTAGCCGTTTCGTGCTTCGACTGCAGTTTGGTTTGATAGCTGCAAGATCATATGCACCCTTTCTGTTTTCTGAGATCAATTGTACAAGTTGTGGCACCTCTGTTTTTAGTTTCAAGAACATATGGCTAAGGTTGAGTGTGGTTTTTTACAAGATTTATTACACTTACAGTTAATCAAAGGCGTTCGGTTTGATGGATTAAATAAGATTATGTCTTATGAATGTTCTTCGGCTGGGTAGATATGATGCGGTACTTAATCTCGGGACAATGCTACATAAGATTAATCTTGGCCCATGTGCTCGCTTGTTACCTTGTTACAAAAATAGTGTAACATGCACTCGGGGGTAATTCAATCTTGAGCAACATTTATATCTATCAAATGATGACAATAACACATACTTCTGTGATACATACTTGACTCCTTTTGTACAAATGGTTTTGATACTTGAAGGAAACAAAATATTTGTTCTACAATTTTCCAACTATTGGACATTGCATATACTAGTATGAAAGAACAAAACATTATATTTGATCAATAAAAGATTTATAAGAAACAAAATAAAACAAAACAAAATAAGAAAGTAACTGTGATTTAGGTCGTGGCTGTTTTAAAATGACAAAATGAGAGTAATACTTCTTTTGTCCCACAAAATATGGACATTTTGGATGACATATAAGAATTAATGCATAATTTGCAAAGTAAGAGAGATAGAAAGGAAAAGTAATTATAGAGAGAATGTGGTATATCTTATTAGAGAGAAAGATATTACTAAAAATAAAAAGAGATATTTTTGTGGGACATTTGAAATGAAAAATGATCTTATTTTATAGGACTGAGAGATTATTTTATTATAGATGAACGACGCATTATACCCTTATCATCTCATAAAAATATATATTTTTGAAACGACACCTAACATGGATATGAGCTATAGAGTTCCCCTGACATGGATATGATATGAGCTAGTTCCCCTCTCATTGCCTTCTTTATACTTCATCTATTCTATAGTAGAGATAATTTTTTTGTTGTGAAGATTAAGAAAAATATGTTAATGTATTAAATAAAAAAGATAATAAAGCATGGTTGAGGAAAAAATAAAGAGAATAACATAAGAAAGTGGGAAAGTCGGAGTTAGTGTTACATACAACTTTTTATAATTTGTTATTAAGTATTTTAAATATATGTTATATTTTAGTTGTATAATTCATAATTATTTTGTTTACCATCTAAAATCAATGTTTTTAAATATCTTAATCTGTGCTTCGCACCGGTACGATATTAGTTACTCCCTCCGTCCCATTCAAGATGACCACCTTTCCTTTTTTGTTTGTCTCAATCAAGATGACCACTTTCCAATTTTGGATATAACCTCCTCTCCCCTCTCTCCTCATTAAAATATTCAACTACCTTTTTCCTTTCTACTTTATTCCACCTAATAACACTTCCTAAAATCTCGTGCCACTCAAGAATGTGGCCATCTTGAGTGGGACGGAGGGAGTATTAAATACCCATTTCGTCCCCAATTAAGAGTCACACTTTTCCATTTCGGTCCGTCCCCAATTAAGAGTCACACTTCATTTTTACCATAAATAGTAAGTAGATCTCACATTCCACTAACTCAATTCACTCACATTTTATTATAAAACCAATATAAAAAAATAGGTCTCACATTCCACTAACTTTTCTTTACATATCTTAAAATTTGTGTCCGGTGAAAATGTGATTCTTAATCAGAGACGGAGTGAGTAGTTAGAGCATCCGCAACGCGGGCTCGATTTTGGCTCGGTCTCGTCTCGACGAGACGAGCCAGCGTTGCGAGGACATCTCGTCGCGCGACGCGACCCGGCGAGGCTAGAGCGTTGCGTGACGCCCACTCGCCGGCCCGCGAGTGGGCGTCGTAATTATGACGTAATAATTTTTTTTTTATAAATTCGAAAAATTCAAATTTAATAAAAAAAAAAAATCAAACGACCAAATGACCGTTGGGACCAAACGGTCGAATTTTCAATTTTTTTTTAATTCTTCTATAAATATACTCCATACTCCATTCACCATTTTACACACAAACACAACTCTCATTCCTCATTCCTCTTCCATTTTACACACAAACACTACTCTCAAATTGTTGAAAAAATGTCCGGCGATGGAAACTCCAGCGGCGGCGGCTCCGGCAGGCGGCGCTCCGTCGGGTTCAACTTGAACTCGTTCGACGATTGGGTACAACTGTTTGGGTACTCCTGGTTCGTCGCCGGGCACCCAAGGCTCGACCACCCCGCCGGCGTACCAAACACCACATTTTGATGTGGATGCATACTATCGTCCCTCCCCCCCCCGAGGTACGGGCAATCGCTGGGATTATCCCAAATTACGGAGAATTTTTTGGCGCCTGATCGCAGTTTGCCCGACTGGCCAATTGGTGGAGGCTCCGGCTCCGGCTCCGGCAGGATCAACCTCAATCTCGGCGTCAATGCCGAGGAGGAAGAGGAGGCAGCGGCTGCAGAGGCTGGTGGAGACGGCAGCCGTCATGCATACAGCCAAGCCGAGACGTTGGCTCTGTATGACGCTTGGATCAGCGTCTCGTACGATCCTGTCGTCGGGAATCAACAAACCCACAAGTGTTTTTGGCTAAAAGTCACCGAAGTTTACAACGCACGAAGGCCGACGAATACCGTTCCCCGCAACGTGAAGATGCTCCGCAGTCATTGAGAGCGAAGCGACAAAGATGTCAAACAATTTTGCGCGATATACAGGGGAGAAGAGGCGAATTATTAGAGCGGAGCCAGTGGAGCCGACATTCTGAGAGCGGCGTTGCGGGTCTTCAAAGACGACGTCGGCAAAGATTTCAAGCTTGTCGATGTTTGGTCGCAAGTCCACCACCTTGACAGGTGGGCTGGCGGTGTCGAGTCGGGCTCGAAACGCACGAAGCGCACGGCGCGTGGCCACTACTCGTCTAGTGATGGCGGCGAAGACAACACCTCACGTGAGGGCACGCCAACCGATGATGTAGGGGGTCTTCTTCCGGTGCACGACGTCGCCGCAAGGGACCAAGGCGGCGAAGGCGGCTAGAGCCAGGGGGAGAGCGAGAGCGAGAGGGATGGGCCGCGGCGGACTAAGCCAGGCGGGCGAGGGCTCGGGCACGGGCACAGGCTCGTACACCCTAATGTCCATGTACCTAGTCGCCACGATGACGGACCTCTCAAAAATGAATCCTGGCCAAGTTGCAGCCCATATGGCCGGAATTGAGTATATGAGAGCTCAACTTGGTATAGTTGTACCGCCGACTTCGGGGGATGATGATTCGCCGGCGGAGTAGTTTTTTTATTTTTTAGGATTTTAAATTATGTATTTTTTTTTTATTTTTTAGGATTTTAAATTATGTATTTTTTTCTATTTTTTAGGCTTTTAAGTTGTAATATTTATTTTATTTTAATGAAGTGTGTTTTTATTAATTGAATTTGTTGGAATTAAAAATAAAAAATGAAATTGAATGAATAGGTAAGAGATGGTTAAGATGGAGGGTTGCCGGTGCTGTCTCTTAGTTAAGAGATGAGCTGAAAAGTACAGTGGGGCCCATAAATAGTGAAGAAATGAGACGGTTAAGAGACGGATAAGAGATAGCGTTGCGGAGGAACTTATTTTCTTTTTCAGTTCTTATCACGTAAAAACAGAGGGAATAATCATATTGTGTTTCTAATCTTAAAAGGAACAGTCTTTTTTGAATTGACTATCCGCCATATCACGTAAAAACAGAGGGAATAATCATGTTGTTTTTCTAATCTTAGTACTATTACTTAAGGAACAGTCTTTTTTGAATTGACTATCCGCCATCCATTTCGATACTGGTCATTTCAATTCACACCTTTCCGCCATCCATTATTTTATTCAAGGAAAACAATTTTATAATCCAGTTGGAGTAAGCATCTGTGACTGTGTTTCATACACATGTCCTCAAATGTAGTAGTACTATCAAATCGTGGGATATTATTTACAAACAATATGATTGTTTGCTAATACGATCTCGTTTGATGTATTGAAGGTGTGAGAAGTTGCATAGTACTCGCGCATTAAATCATAGGTTCTAGTAAAATTGGGAGACAAAAAAGAAGAGACTTACTTATTTTGTATCTTAGGTCGCGGATTAAAATCTAGTGTCCACATTTCTCCTCATAATGAAATTTTCGATTGATCATTCGAGTGATATCAATTAATATTAGGTTTGTTGTGATAGATGATGGGACGATTAAATAATGAGTCGAGGTGGAACTTGATGGTTGATAGTTTGCTGCTAAAGTTTCTATTCTTTAAAGTCCTTGAATCCTAACGTAATTTTGGGCATCCTCATTTTAAATTTTGTATTTTTTTTTCCATTTTGAATAAAGTTTAGTTTCTTAACTAGGCAGTAAACATAGCATTACAAAGAATAAGTGAATGTTAAACGAACTAGTGCAAGCTTTACTTAGCATTTTATCAAACAGGTGAGTTGCAAGAATTTTCAATGTAATTTCTCACAAGCTCAGATCACACCATTCTGAATTTTAAAAGGATGAATGAATATACAATTGATTCCATTGTTCAACAATAAATGTTCAAACTCATTATCAATATTCAACAATTGTTTGTCTATCATTTTTACATACGAAATGACTCAACAATTCAATTCATCACCCTCCATTACATCTCCATATCCCAACCCAACTACATCACACAGTACATTTTATTCAACAAATTCTTAAAGCTAATATATGAGTTTTGTGTGAGATTACAATTAGACGTACGGAGAATTTGTGCCTCCCAATTTCAGTAGTAGCAAAATCGAATTCAAACTATTTTTCTTCTTCTTCTTTGCAATCATAGTCTTCGTCTTCGTCTGTGATAAAAATTGAGAATTAATATGAATCGAAACACGGAGATTAGAGAGAATTTTTTATTTTTCCTAAGAGAGACGAGAGAGCAAGGGAATTTTGATCAATATCAAAAGGAAGTCAAAAAAAATAAAAGAAAATATGTTGACTTAGAGACGTGTTCATTGTCTGTTTTCGTAGTATCAATTATATTCACTTTTTTGGGGGACAAACTTTTCAAAAAAGACTAATTCGACACAATAATTTTTTTCTAGACGAGGGAGAAAAAGAGTTATCTATTGAAACAGGTGGAGTATTTTTTTTTTTTTTTTGAGAAATAAGGTAAATTTATAATGATAAAAAAGAACCATGTATTTTAAAATTATTTCAACTAACCTTTGCCTCTAAAAAGTGATGTATTTTTGCTAAATATGAAAACCAAAAAAAGGAAAAAAATTACATTTATAACAAAACATTGTTTTGAAGATTCCCAATATCTTCTTAACAATGAGAGAAAAACTGTTTTTTTCATCTTCAAACTTAATGTAACCACTATTTTTTTTTTAGTTTCTCTTTATCATTTTCAAAGGCATGCATCATATTGTTGTGAAAAAACAAAATTCATCTAGAGAAAGAGATTTAATTACCATCTAGAAAGAGAGCGCTGGTGGAATTGAAGCCGATCATCCCCCTCCGATCTCGCTCTCCTCTCCCTCCTCCCCTCACTCCCCCCGCCGCCGCACGCCACCACCGTCACCTCGAAATACGCCTCCTGCGGGAACGACGAATTCCCCAAATTCGGCCTCGGCAGCGGCAGCGGCAGCCCCGCCCTAATCATCTCCACCGCCGACAGATTCAATCGGATTTCCTCACACGAGGCGAGCAGCGATTTCACCGACGGCGACGACTGCACCGCCGCCGCGAACGCGATCCGCGGCGACCCTCTCTCCGCCCAGCTGAACGGCGCCGCGCCGCGCCGGAACAGATAGTAATTCGGATTCCGCAACGCCTCGGCCACATGGTGGCGCCTTGCGATGCCGTCTTGACGTAACTCCCGCCCTCGTTCGACTTCGTCGTCGTCGTTGCTCGTTGAGCAAAAACGACGACGACGCCAAACGCACACTCGTACTATTTGGAATAGTACGAGCGATGCAAGTAGTACGAGCGCCAGGAATGCGGAGAAGACTGCTACAACGGATACGAGCATCTTGGATCACGGGCCTTTTTCGATTTGATTTTGGTTTTGAAGAATGTTTTGATAAGTGTTCGAAAAAAGTACGGTATTTATAGAGACTAGTGAGAGAAGAAAATTGGAAACACGTGTTGACACAGATGTGAAGTCACTGATGTGAGGGGGTGATCATCACTGAAAATGAAGTGCTTCGAAATGCATTATTTTATTGACTAGGGGGGCTGAATTCTCATTTTAACCTCCGAAATTAGTTTTTATTTTTGCTATCGAAACTAGTTTAGCTGGATATTAAAAGGGCAAATTGCCTAAAAAGTCATAAATTTTCGGGAAAGTTTAGTTTTTCCCGCAAACTATAAAAGTTGCGCTTAAAGACACGAACTTTATCTAATCGTGCAAATTTTCCAAACTACTCGACCTGACGACATATTTCCGTTAAAAACTTATCCCACGTGGCATGCCGGAGGCGTGACTTGGCAAAATTTCTGACTGGGCACAAAACGACGCCATTTTATGCTTTTTTTTATTGAATCTTATTTACACATTGTCAATTTCATCCCTAAATCATTTGTCGACGATTTCACTCTTGTCAATTACGTTTTCCGTCGATTGAATTGAGATTGCGCTTTCAAAATCAGCCAAAAAGAGGTTATATTAGTTCAGAAATTTTGTCTAAGTCACGCCTCCGGCATGCCGCGTAGGGATAAGTTTTTAACGGAAATATGTTGTCAGGTCGGGTAGTTTGAGAAATTTGCACGATCCGATAAAGTTCGTGACTTTAAGCACAACTTTTATAGTTTGTGGGAAAAACCAAACTTTCCCTAAATTTTGTGACTTTTTAGGCAATTTACCCGATATTAAAATCTTTAATGTTTTCAAAATCTCAATTTTTAATAGATGAAAAAAAGTATAAATCATACAAACAAATTAAAAACGTTGTAGTCAAAAACTAGTTCAATACTCATAAAATTATTAAAATTAAATGTAAATGATAATTTTTGCTGTGAGAGCTGAAAGAGTGGCACAAAGAAATGAAAAATACAGTAAGGCTGTAAGTAGTTATTGTTGTTTATAGCAAGAAGACAATGTTTATGTTCAACTGGCTGCATTTTGACTGTGGATCCTTGAGCTCTTAGACCAATGAACAATTTGAGTCGTTATTTTAACATTGTCAATGATAAATTCTTTATAAAATTAAAAATCATAGTCGCGAATAAATGCAAATGTGGGTCCCTTAAGTTTCCAATGATTTGTGCCTATGATCGAACACGCGGTTAAAGTGTGGTGGGATGGGATATCTTCTTGATTGGCGGCGTGAAGGAGTAAAATTGGGGTTAGGGTGGGAGTATATGGGAACACAGATTTTATACCATTATATATCGTCTTCTCTTTGCAAAAAATAACAATCATAACTTAAAATAGATTGCTTATGGATAAATTTTTCTACGTATAAAACAAAAATTTAATTTACGAATATATGTAAACCTGGTTTCTAGTTATTCTAATCCTATGGTGAGAAAAAAAATTTTGATTAAACTATAAAAGCAACATAGGAACGAAGATAAAATAAAAATATAGAATCGACATTTTATGGAGTAGAAAATAATCATATACTAATATATGGAGTACTTAGTATGTAGTGGGAATATAGTGTGTAACATCCCTAACCAAAATGTGCTGAAATTTATAAATTTCCATATTATACTAGCTGTATTATAAGTACAATAGAATACTTGATATACTTAGATAACAATATAATTAAAGAGTAATGTATATACAACATCTCTCCTATATAAACACGCGTATTATATATATACATGTAAGCTTGGGAATATTTACCAATTACCATGCATTGTGGGCTATCACTATGTTTACAAGGAAAAGAAAATTGAGTCGATTTGTGATTTTAAATATTTATATAAATGAGTAATACTGGATATATTTTGCTTAAAATAGAATTTAATTATGCATATTTTAATGATAAAATAGGTGGACAAATATAAAGTAGTGCAGTGCGGAAGTGTAAGGAGAACAACAAGTGTATACGTGTCTTGCTAATAGAATTAAACATGCATTTGTATTATGACATTGTCAAAAATTCCATTTGGATATATAGTATTGTATTTGGTGTAAATAAGAAGGAGAAGGAAGTTGTCGTCAAATACGGACTGAAAGAGAGGGGTTGATACGAATTTCTCCAAGAAAGAAAATAAATTGTTGGAGTGGAATTTTTTTTTTTTGAAGATATTTTTGAGAATCGGAGTTATAAATCAGGGAGCAGGAACTTGTGTACAGTTAAACATTTATCATAAATAAGGTGGATATAAATCTCACTATTAATTTTACTTGCGTCATGTGATTATTTGCTATGTGTTTAAGTAAATTGAATAATGAGATTATATGACGTGATTCTAATACGAAATATGTGTTTGATGGTGATGATATAAATATATGCTTAGTGCAATTAATATTTTTTATATATTGTAAAAGAATTATTTGACGGAATATGATAGAAATATGTAATTGATGCAATGAGCATGTTTATACACTTAAAGAGTATCTGTGACATTCTTGCTCTATGTCAGATATCAATGAAAATGGACCACGGGTCATATATACAATAGCAATAAGACCTACGGGTCATATATATAATGACAATAGACCTTCGGGTCATATATATATGTACAAAGGCAATGGGACCTGTGGGTCATATATATAAAGACAATGGACCTTCGGGTCATATATATATATGTACAAAAGTAATGAGACCTTTGGGTCATATACGATGGAGTCACAGGCAGATATTAGACTTGATTTGTCGCAGAATAATAAATTTAATAGAGAGACATATGCATATGCATATGCATATGAATATAAAGTTGTTTATGATATTTGATGTTTATTTATATGTGCGGATTAGAATATTTGTGAATAAGCCTACCAAATGATAGATTTTGTAATTATAGTATTTTGGATGGCGAAATGATTAGTATGTAATTTTTTTACTTTAATTAGTATTTATTTAATATAAATATATGAGTAGAGGTCCTTTTTGGTCCTTAACATATGATGATTTTTTGATTTTGGTCTATAACATCATCTTTTGAATTATATGGTCCTTGACAAATAAAAATCAGTCACATTTGGTCCGAATTAGACGGAAAGGGTTAAATTTAACGGTCAACGAATATTAATTGGATTTTGACCGGATTAAGTTAATTAATAATTTCTTACAAAATGCTTATGTATGATTTCGAAACACCAATCTCCGCCGCGTCACTGCCTCCTCCGCCCATCGGAGTAGAGGACAGCGGCACCACCTCCTGCAGTGGCGTCGGGAGCAGCGAACTCCGGCATAGACGCGTTGAGTTTCAGCCACGCATCCACTATCTGTGAAAGCGGAGTTGCTTGCTTTGCCCTTGGTGTGTTGAGTTCTTTTGTTTGTGTAAAGATCTTTCTCAAAATGACTCAGTCAGTTGGCATTGTCCCCTTCAATGGGAAAAATGATTTTGTTATTTGGAAACAAAAGGTAAAATGTGTCTTGATTCAGTAAAAGATTTTCAAAGCCATTGAAGAGGTTCTTCCTGAAAATATGTCTGCTGAGAAAAAGGTTGAAATGAATGAATTAGCTAGGTCTGCAATCATCCTCAACCTTTCTGACTCTGTGATTAGAAAGGTTGGGGCTATTGAATTTGCCAGTGAGATGTGGGCTAAGCTGGACACTCTCTATACTGAAACTTCTATGTCCTCCAGGATGTACCTTCTGGAAAAGCTTTTTAAATTTAAATTGGATCTTTCAAAGGGCATAGATGATAATATTGATACTTTTCAAAAATTGGTCCAGGACATTAATGTTAGAGTTTGTATACTAAAAATCACCTTTCGAGTGATTGAATACTGTTGAAACTCTTATTTTATTTTCCAAAGGAATAAACAGATTATTTTTGTTATAATGTTGTTATGTTTTACATTTAATGGATGTTTATTGCATGTTTAAATGTATAAGTAACTTAACAAAGTCTAAGTCTTTGTTTTAGTAGACCGGTTGTGGACGTCGTTCACTTTAAGGTAACACGGTCAGTTCTAAACAAAGAAAAAGAATAATTTCACAACCTAGATAGGCTTAGACTACCTATCATGAAAGGTTGCAATGTCAGTCCGATTATTTCTAAGCCTTACTGAAATAAGATGACGTTGGTGTGGTATAACACTGAATGGATCTAACAGCGAGACTGTCTTTATGCTATCTACTGAAAGACGAGGTCTCGTAAATTATTTTTTAATCAGTGTATGTTAGCATTGAGCATACGGTATTGATTATGCACTACTTTGACTTACCAAATGGTGCGGATTTTTCGTAACCTAATAAGCCTGGTATATTGGGTAGTGGTGATTAATATCTAGCGGTGCTAGGATTGCTATTATGTTGAATTGTGCGCGATGTGAGTCTCATTTGATAACATCCTCAGGAGAAGCTTGAAATAAGGTTTTATTATTCGGAACCTAGCTAGTTGGAGTTTAACTACTCTATGAATAATAAATGAGAATTTCTTGCTGAGTCCTCTCTTGGAATAAATAAGATATTAATTAATTAAGTCCCGTAGCAGACAATAATTAATAAATGGATGTTTCTATTTTAAGCGCGGGAAATAAATATTAATTTTTGGAAACCCGAAGTACTTGTAATTTCGGATTTGGATGGGGAGTGCAATATTACTTCTGTAGTGGCTGCTCGTAATATTCCAATTTTAAGCTTATATTAAATTGGGTTTAATTTAATTAGTAAAAAGCTAATTGGAGGAGCCCATATCCAAAGCCTTCCATAGATCCCTGTCTGGGCCCAATATGTGACTTATTATAAATAGGAGAATAAAGGAGACAGAAAATACACTTAATCATACTCCAAAATTTCGTCCCCCCTATTCCTAGGAGTGGTCGAATTTTCTCCTTTGTGGGATAGGATTTCTGTCTTCTTTATTTAAGTCCCAGTATACAGGTGAGATCAGACCACCCTGATATCAGTTTACAGTCCGGGAACCAGTCAGAAGATCCGTGGTTTTGTACTAAAGATCTTCACATGGAGAAGGCGCTAGCCATCTTCGATTCTTTGGAGAATCATCAAGGTATAATAGCTAAACCGTAGAAAAGCATGTTTTAGGTTTCAATTAATTTAAAGCATGATTTATTTGAGTTATGAGCATGATACATGTGATAATTGCGCGAATAGAATTTGTTTAAATAATCCGCTAAATAGATCAGAATTATTATTATGTAATTGATTTATGATTACCTAGCGCTTCCGCTGCCAGTCCCTTCAATTAAAAGGTCTAGAGATAAAACCATTGATGAGTATACCAACATAGCCCTCATGAATGTTATCCCTGATACTTATGGTGATGTTAAGGCAGCTATAAAGTATGGAAGGGATAGTGCCCCTCTAGACATAATAATCAGTTCTTAAAGTCAAATGAATTGGAGCTTAAAGAAAACTTTAACCATAAATCTTCTCAAACTAAGGCTTTGAATGTGAGAGGGAGATCTAAATCTAGAGGGGATGGCAGTAATTCCTCTGGGAATGGTACGAAGTCAAACAAAGGCAGGTCTAGGTCTAAAAGTAAAGACCCTAAGTTTAAAAGAAAATGTTTTAATTGTGGTGAAGTGAGTCATTTCAAGGCAGAATGTACTAGACCCAAGAAAGGTAAGAATCCAAATGGTAATAACCGGATGGAGTCTATTGCAAATCTGGCCAGGATGATGGTGCAGATGTGTTTGTTTTATGAACCATGATGTTTTTTCTGTAAACTCTGCCTCTGAGTGTTTCTTTACCAAAAATGACTAGCTAATTGATTCAGGATGCACTTTTCACATATGTCCTTTCAAAGATGCTTTTACTTCTCTCAAATCTGTGGAAAATGCTTTTGTGTCTATGGCTAATGACAAGAAGTGTAAAATTCTTGGCATTGGTAGTTTGAGAATAGATATTTGCTGCCTTTGAAAAATGTGAGATATGTGCCTGATCTGAATTATAATCTGCTGTCTTGCTCTTGTCTTGAATCTGAGGGTTTTGAGGGTAAGTGGGGGCAGGGTATTATGGGTTTCTGTAAGGGTGTGCTATGCCTGTTTAAAGCTGTGAAAAAGTGTAGTTTGTATGTGTGTACTACTAAGCCTCTGACTAGTTATGATCATAGTGTAAATCTGGTTAAAATGGATAAGGCTTTAATGTGGCATAATAGACTTGGGCACATGTGTTAGAAGGGGTTAAAACTTTTGAAAAATTCTGATATTTTGAGTGAGTTGGATTTCAAAAATGAGCTCCCCTTTTGTGAAACTTGTGTGATGGGAAAACAGCACAAGGTGTCTTTTCCACCCCTGTGACTGAAAATGTTAGTCAAGTTGTCTTAGAGTATTTGCATATGGATGTGAGGGGCCCTGCCTCTGTAACTACCCACTCTGGATCTGTGTATTTCCTATCCATTGTGGATGATTTTTCTGTTGGAACTGGCAGCAGAAGCGCGCTCATTATATCAATCACATAATAAACAGATCTATTTAGCAGATTATTTAGACAAAACCTATTCGCGCAATTATCACATGTATCATGCTCAAAACTTGAATTAATCATGCTTTAAGAATATTGAAAACCTAAAGCATGCTTTTCTATGGAGCAGAAAAATACCTTAATTAATTCTCCAAAGAATTGAAGATGGCTAGCTTCTTCTCCACGTGATGCTTTGAATACTAGACCACAAATCTTCTCTCTGGTTCCCGAACTGTACTCCAATATCAGTGTGGGCTGATCTTACTAGAATACTAGGACTTAAATAAAGAAGACAGAAGAAATCCTTTTGAGAATAGGTGAGAAAATAAAAAATCTCCTCAGCTGGAGAGGTAATTTTCAAAAATTTCAAGATATGAAATTGTGTTATTTCTGTCTCCTTTATTCTCCTATTTATATTAAGTTCCTTTTGGGCCCAAACAGGGATCTATGGAAGGTTTTGGATATGGGCTCATCCAATTTACTTTTTACTAATTAAATTGAACCCACAATTTAATATAAGTTATAATTGGAATATTACGAGCAGCCACTGCAGAAGTAATATTGAACTCTCCCCATCCAAATCCGAAATTACAAGTAATCCGGGTTTCCATTTAACTTTCATTTCCTGTGCTTAAGATTAAAATGTCCATTAATTAATTAATGTCTACTATTGACTTAATTAATTAACTTCTTATTAATTCCAAGAGTGGACTTAGCATGAAACGCTTATTTATTATTCATAGAGTAATCAAACTCCAACTAGCTAGGTTCCGAATAATAAAACCTTGTTTTGTGCTCCTCTTGAGGACATTATCAAACGAGACTCACCTCGTGCATGATTCAATATAATAGCAATCCTAGCATCGCTAGGTATTGATCACCACTACCCAATATATCAGGATCATTGGGTTACGAAAAACCCGCACCATTTGATAAGGCAAAGTAATGCATAATCAATACCGTATGCTCAATGCTAACCTACATTGATTAAGAAACAAATATTTATCAAGACCTCGCCTTTCAGTAGATAGCTCAAGGACAAGTCTTGCTGTTAGATCCGTTCAGTGCTATACCACACCAATGTCATCTTATTTCAGTACGGCTTAAAAATATGCGGACTGACATTGCAACCTTTCTCGATGGATGGTCAAATTCCATCTAGGTTGTGAAATTCATCTTTTTCTTTGTTTAGAACTGACCGTGTTACCTTAAAGTGGACGACGCCCACAACCGGTCTACTAAAACAAAGACTTAGACCTTGTTAAGTTAACTTATACATTTAAACATGCATTAACATCCATTAAATGTAAAATATAACAACATTATGACAAAAATAATCTGTTTTATTCATTGGAAAATAAAATAAGAGTTTTACAGTATTCAATCACTCGAAACGTGATTTCTAGTATACAAACTCTAACATTTTCAAGGAAAGTTTGGTGTTTTCTTTTAAAACATAAGTCTGATGTTTTTCAAACCTTTTCAAATTGGAGAGTTTTAATTGAAAATCAAACTGGAAAGTGTATCAAGACCATTAGGACAGATAATGGCCTTGAATTTTGTAATGCTCAAATGAATTCTTTGTGTCAAAAATCTGGGATTAGGAGACATAAAACTACTCCTTACACCCCTCGGCAAAATGGAGTTGCTGAGAGGATGAATAGGACTTTACTTGAAAAGGTCAGGTGTCTTCTGTCCAAAAGTGGTTTGTCAAAAAAGTTTTGGGGTGAAGCCCTTTACACTGCTTGTTATTTGATAAATAGATCCCTCTCTGTTCCTCTTAAGGGCGAGCATGTTTTCACTGGTAGAAAACTCAATCTGTCACACCTAAGGGTGTTTGGGTGTAGTGCTTTTATTCATTCAAAAACTGATAAGTTAGACCCAAGGTCAAGGAAGGGTGTTTTTGTTGGCTATCCTGATGGTGTTAAGGGTTATAGGGTGTGGGTTAGGGATGAACCTGGTTTCAAGGTTGTGGTTAGTAAGGATGTCATCTTCAATGAAGAAGACTTCCCTTGTGTTGTACACAGGTCCCCTGCTTCTCCATCCTCAGATGGTGACCCTCTTAGTGAGGTGGAGCAATCTGAGGAGAGGTCCTCAAGTGAGGTGGAGTCCCAGAGCAGTGATGCTTCCACTGAGCAGGTGTGGAATTATTCCCCCATTAACCCAGATCCTATACCCCCTGAGCCTTTGGAAAACCAAGACCCTGACCCTGAAAATGTTTTTTATGGTGAGTCACAACCCAATAATAATCCAGATGTACACAATTGTCAGTTAACTAGGGATAGAGCTAAAAGGGTTGGTAAACCCCCTGATAGATTTGGTTCTTTTGTGAACTTGATTGCCCTAGCTTTTAATGTGTTTGAATCTGATGGAAATGAGCCTCAATCTTTTAAGCAGACTCAAAAGTCCAAGTTTTGGGATATGTGGTTTAAAGGTATGCAAGAAGAAATCCACTCTTTATTTGTCAATAATACTTGGATCCTTGTGCCTTTACCCCCTGGTGCCTCTGTAGTTGATTGCAGGTGGCTGTTTAAGTTGAAAGATGAGATTGAGGGGTTGAGGTACAAGGCTAGGTTGGTTGCCAAAGGTTTTACTCAGCAAGAGGGGATAGATTATACATAATTTTTTGCTCACGTGGTTAAGTTTACTACTATAAGAATGATGCTTGCCTTATATGCTCATTTTAATTGGGAATTAAAGCAAATGGATGTCAAAACTGCCTTTCTTCATGGTGACTTGGATAAACCCATATACATGAAACAACCAGAGGGTTTTGTGGATCCTAACTTTCCCAATCATGTGTGTTTGTTTAAAAAGGCTCTGTATGGTCTTAAACAATCTCCTAGGCAGTGGAATATTAAGTTTAATACATGCATGCAGAAGTTAGGCTTTATTAGGAGTACCTTTGATGCCTGCTTGTATGTGAAAAATCATGATAAAGTGCATGTGTTCTTGCTGCTGTATGTGGATGATATGCTTATTATGGGTCCTTGCATTAAGTCTATTAAACATGTGCAAAGTGCTTTGTGTGAAAATTTTTACATGAAAGATCTTGGTGATGCTAAAAAGATTTTGGGGATCAATATCCTTAGGGATAGAAAGTCCTCTTCTTTGGTTCTTCATCAGGAACCTTATGTGCAAAAAATTCTTAAAAAGTTTAATATGCTTGGTGCTAAAATTGCTTCTGTTCCTTTAGCTGCTCATTTTCTGCTGAGTAAGGATCTTTTTCCTACAACTGAGTCTGAGGTTAAAACTATGCAAAAGGTCCCTTATTCTAATGCTATTAGCTCTGTGATGTATCTTATGGTTAGTACCAGGCCTGATATTGCCTATGTTGTTTCTTGCTTGAGTAGATACATGTCTAACCTTGGGCCAGTGCATTGGGAGGCTCTTAAATGGTTGCTTAGATATCTGAAAAATACTTCTAAGTGTGGCTTATGTTTTTCTAAGCATGATCAAGGTGTTGAGTTGTGTGGTTTTGTTGATTCTAACTATGCAAATGATAAGGATAAGAGGAAGTCCACAACTTCCTATGTGTTTCAGGTTTGCAGGTCTTGTGTTAGTTGGAAATCACAACTTCAACACATTGTAGCTCTGTCTACAACAGAATCAGAGTACATAGCCATAACATAGGCTATGAAGGAGGCAATCTGGTTAAAGGGAGTTCTCTCTGAAGTCAATTTTATTAAATCTCCTCCTGTGTTATATTCTGATAGTCAGTCTGCCATTCAACTTTGTAAAAACCCTGTTTTCCATGATAGAACTAAGCATATAGATGTTAGGTTCCACTTTATTAGAGATGTTGTGGAAAAAGGTGAAGTTCTTTTGCAAAAAGTGCATACTGATCATAACCTTGCTGATATGGGTACTAAATGTCTTTCTGTGGATAAGTTGTTGTCATGCATAAAAAAGTTGCACTCTGATTTTCGTTGAGCATGTGCATTGCATGTCCCGGGGAAAGACCTTGCTGACTCTTTGAAGTCACAAGGAATCTAAGTCCTGCAAAACTAATTGGTTTACCATTTGGTGTTTTGTTAGGCAACCTGGCATCTTCTATCTAATGAACTTTGTGTTCTTTGGTGATAGGAATGCCTTGTAGGCAATGATGAAGCAGCAGTAGGCCAAGGCTCTCTCCTATTTCTCCAGAAGTAGTCCAAAGGTGGAGAATGTTGAATATTGGACTCCTTGCTTTGGGCTTCCATTATTAATTTGTTGGGCTATTCTTTGCTGAGCCCATATGATTAATTGTTGGCCCAAATTAAGTCTGGCCCGTTTACTTATCTAGAGTGGCTGGATGTGCGACACCTGGCAACTCCATGCGGATCAAGGCTCACAACCGTTGGATGTGTGTTGTGTTTGTTAAGTGAGAGAAGACTGTTAGACTTCTCTCATTCGATACAATCTCTTTCTCTCTCTTGCTCTCAGAAAACCGTCGACTCTCTCTTCCTTCTCTCTAAGATTCCGGCGAGTCTAGTCGGAGTTCTTCTTCGAGCTTTCTGTTCCACCAATGATTCTCAGTTCCTAAGGGTTCTATCGGTGTAGATTGAGTGTTAGGAAACTTCTTCGGTTTCCTTCTCTTTCTAGGGTTTGGTCTTTTGTTGGTGACCAATCCTGAAGTGCTTGGAGTGTGTGGTGAAGGATCTTGTGTTCTTGGCTGTGTTCTTGACCGTTAAATTTAACTCTTTCCGTCCAATTCGGAACAAATGTGACCAATTTTTATTTGTTAAGGACCAAATATTTCAAAAGATAATGTTATGGACCAAAATCAAAAAATCGTCATATGTTAAGGACCAAAAAGGACCTTTAGTCTAAATATATACGTCATATGCGTCGGGGTGTGACACAGTGAGAATTGAATATATTTTGTGAGGGGTGCGTTAAAATGACAATACCTCTTAAAATAATATCATACCACCATTCCTAGCCAATCATTTGTACACGTGGATGAATAATAAGCTGCCATGTGGCAATAAAAAAAATGTTGAAGTGTAAAAATCTCAGCCAACAATGTACAATACTTTATACAATAATTTTTTCTCGGCCAGCAATATCCAACACGCTATACAACAATCTATAGATTGCTGTGTAGCGTTTATAATATTGTTGTGTAGTGTTTATAATACTACTGGACATATGATGTCACGATATCAATTTAAGAGGTGTTGTCATTTTAACTCAAACCTACTGCGTGAATTCCAAAATATGTACATCTACACTTTGGCGGATGATAGCAGGATAACTCTGTTTAGTCTAGTTTTTTATATTTATTTTTGTGGATTAGATATTGATTCATCCAGCCAAGTCCAATACAACCTAACAAAGTAATTAATTTATTACTAATATATATGCCGTTTCCTATGGGAAACAGGAAGCAAAGAAAGTATTTAATGTGATAAGAATTACTCTCTATAAAGTAGCGTTACACTCAAGCTATACTCATGGTAGGCCATCCCTATCGGCATATCGCTGACCATCTCATATTAATAATTAACTAAATTTCAATCTTGTTGAAATCAGTCCATGTCAAAGTATCTGGTCAGAACAGCTAGATAAGCCTAGATCCTATGAAAGTATACAGAAACTGCAACGGAAAAGGGGAAGAAATGGAAAAAGAGCATAAATCCAAGGGAAATGATAGAAGATAGTTTAACTAGTAGTACACGTTTATAAATTTTGTTTTCCCTCGATATTGAATGTTACAGGAGCGTAGTTCAAAGTTTGTAGTATTATTTTTCACATAATTATTATATTTAAATCTCAATATTTGGATATTGACCGGCCAACTCTTACGATGATTCACGGCTCATTCCTTTTTGTACACTAATTCGAATTGGATATTGTTCCTATTGGACTCCGAATTCGATTTATTCATTCATTTGGCATCGCCAAACAGATAAGCATCATAAAACAAATAATCTATGGTACGATAACATTTGAAAAGAAAGTAAGTGCGATTTTACCAAACAAAAATTATTTCATACATAGTTGATAATTTTATCCACACTTAGGCCCCGTTTGATAAGCTAGTAATACCTAGATATAGATATATATCTATACATTTCTCTGTGTTTGCTATCATAATTACACTAACTTACAAGCCCTTGTTTTTCTCTATAGCCCATCTCGGCCCGGCAGATTCAGCGTCAAAATGAGCCGATACGTATCTCACCAAATTCGTCGGATACCAATCTGCCTCTATTGATATATCCAAAATAAAAATTTTATTTCCTTCCTACCCTTTTCTCCCAACGCTCTTTCAATCCTTCATCTCTTTCAATCTCAGAATATACTTCTTCCAACACTCTTCAAGCAAATGGCTGACATCTGCAAAATAATCATCCGGTGAGTGTGTATCAATTGTCCGATCTTTCTCTATTTATTATTTATCTTCTTTTTCATGATGAAATTATTTCTGAGTTATCGCCTAGTTGCTGCTCTATTGTTGAATTATTGTTATTTAAAACCCCCAATTCAATATTGCCGATGGATTTTGTTGAATAAAGTTGATTGGAAACAAAAACTTGTTCATATGTTTTTCAAACTTGCTTTCTACATCACGAATCATAGTTTCATGAATTTTCAGCTTAAGAATTTCTTTATTTTGATGAGGATTAACACATTTTGGGCAGGTATTTCACAAATCAGAGATTCAGAATTCATTAAGCAAATCTCTATATTTTGGTGTCATTAATTCCTTGTGTAGCATAATTGTTCATTGTTCTATTTCTTTGTGCCAACATGGTGCTTTATCTATTCATTATGGAGTAGTATTTATTTTGTTTATCATGGTAATTTTATTGTGTGTAACTCATGGATATGCTGACATTTTTCGGAGTAAAAAACTTTTCAAAATTTTACTATGTAGCTCATGAATATGTTGACAACTTCAAACCATTTTGAAAATGTTTTTGGGTGAATAGAACATGAGTTTTTGAAAATTATGCTTCTGTTTTATTCTTTGATGGGTTTTTCTTTTAAAATATTTTGCATTTCATTTTTAGAGACATAGTGCTAGGGCGTGATGACACGATGTTGATGCCGGATTGCAGATGTGGAAAGGAAATGTCAGTTTAGTGTGTGGGCAAGGATGCGCAACCATGGTGCAATGGCTAGTATGTTTATTTTATTTAGATTTGTAATTGATAGACTTGTGTAAAAACAAAATGGAACTAATATGTGGAGTAGTAGTTTGTGTGGATATTTCACTTTCTAGAGTGAGATATCAGTGTTATTATTTCTCAAGTTTTGGTTTATGATGGTGAACATGCTGAACATGTTGTGTATGTTTTGTTAGTTATCTGCTAAACTGCTACACATTTGCTGACTGAATCAAAGATTTTTTGGAGTCTACATTTATAACTCTTTATGGAGGCATTTGCTTTGAAAGAATCACTCTCATCTGCTTCACCAAATGCTCCATTTTTTTTCTCCAATATTTTGCAGAGAAATCCCCAACAGATATCATGGTGGTGCTCGTCCTCCCATCTTGCTCAATCAAATGAAAATGTCAATTAGCAGCATATTCGTTCATTCTTCATGTTTCATGGATAGCAAGCTTAATAATAGTTATGTTCAATCACCTTAATAAAATCTACTTAGGTTCACCAATCACACCAAAATGCAACAAATATACCCTGAGTTTTATCAGCAGCACCAGCACTGCTCTCATACTTTGGGCTGCTAAAAACGCAGAAACATCAGCCAGTTAAGTTAATGGCAGCAACTCAGACATTGTGTCCTCTGGTTCAATTGATGAAGTTCTGCAGAGCATGGATCAGAATCCATTTCTGACTCTTCCAAAACTTTGCCCAAAGCCAAGAATGCTCGTATGTGCTCCCTCAAATGCAGCAATTGATGAGTTGCTATCACGTGTGTGGATTTCACAACAGTCTACTAGTTTCAGAAATTTCAAGGCAAAAAACTTGGAATCAAAAGATTTAAAACTTAATTTACATCAGAGTTATTCAAATGGTAGTGAATATATCAAAGTATGTGTTGCTTAAGGACTTGTATCTGGAGGTAGAGAGAATGCAACAATGTTTTTTTTTTTTATCATGCCATTAAAGAGAGAGAGACATGATGAATATTTGGTCATTATTCATATATTTAGATTTTCTCTTCTTTTTAGCCCACGTAGAGTATATAAAAAAAATAAACAGGCTTGATGATTTAGGTTTGGAACAATCAATCGTGAGAAATAAGGAGGGAAAAAAGAGAGCCAAATCTTTTTGTTTCCCACATATAGGAAAAAATAGAGTATATATGAATTTAGTAAATTTGATTAAGTCAATGCAAAAGGACAATATAGGAAATAAAAGAATTTAACTAGGTCAAATTTGTCATTGCATATTTATTTCTAATTTCATAACTTCCCTTTCAAACAAAGTGGGCTTATTAGAAAAAATTAACTAGGACATCAAACGTGTGTTATTAAAATCATATATTTCCCTAACATGGTTCTAAATCTTGGTCAGTAATTAACTTAGGTATATCCCACATCACTTATCAAATAGGCCCTTAATGTGTTGGATATAAAGCCCACCTCAAAGCTTCCAAGTTAAACTCTACAAAAGCTTGACCTTGGAAATCAAACTCCGCGAACACGCCCTTCTTGAAAGAGTATAATGATTTAATTAGTTTTAAGAACATGCGTAAGATGCATGACCTGTAAAGATCCTATATGGAATATGCATCCTAGGTTCGATCAAGATAACTTCATTTCATTAAACTTAAGGCTCTCTACTTTATAAAGGACTTTAAAAATAGTTGGCAATTATTTGAGAAAAAATTAATTGAGGGTAAAGTATTAATTAATACTAAAAAAAATTAATCGTAAGATCAATTATTTAATCAACAAAATAAAGCAACAATCCCAAACAATTAGGTAAATAAAAGACTTCTTTCACTTAGGCCCACAAGCCCAAATAAATAAATAGGCCAACTCACTCTTATTTTTTTTCCAAATTTTGACTCATAACAAAGTGGAGCCCAACATAAACAATTAATCCCAAAAGAAGGCCCAAAAGTGTGGTGCCTTCTCTCTTTTTTTGGAAAAAAAAACGTCTCTCTCTTCCTCTCTCAACATCTTTTTTTTTTTTGAAAAATAAAAACGTTGGGCTGCTCGGGACGGGCCAGCGATGGCCGATCAGCGAGCTCTGGGCCACGGTGGCGTTGCTGGGCAGCAGCTGCGAGGGTAGGGAGGTGGGTGTGCGTGGCTGCCGAGGGAAAAATAGTAAATGTGATGTAAAGCTTAGGAAATCAAAATGGTTAAGGATAAATATCTTGAGGAAAAGGGGAAAGGAAGGTAGTGTGTAGAGACTTAACCCTTCTTCTTCAAGCACTTACTTGCATCTTTACTTGAGATGAATTTTGTTTAGAGAGTTTAGTGGTGGAAGAATCAATGCAACTTGAAGAAAAGGCAGGGCGAATCAGGGGGACGAAAGAAAAAGGTAAAATCAACCGATATTGTGTTAAGGACCTTCTCCTTAACTGCGATCTGCCGCGCGTTTGCGGCGATCGAAAAGTGTTCCAGCGTGTTTGCGGCGATCGTAAAGTGTTCCGGCGTCCTTCGTCGGGTCGGCGGAAATAATAGTTTCGAGTTGTGCGCGGGTTCCTCCCGTCGGGCAACGCGATAACTAGGCGGCTGATAGAATACTCCGGCGTCCAATCAGGATTGGCGGAGGGAATCCAAATTAAGATTGGAAAACACACATTATGTTTGGGAGAAATAATAATTCATTAATTGGTTGAATGAATGAATACAATATGTCCTAAGACTAGAATACTAGAAACAAATATCTAAACAAATATAGAAAAGATACGGTAAATCTATGATTTCTAAAGATATGACATGAGATTGTATCATATTGGACATGAAATTATTGACTAAATCTTCTCATTTGTCTATGAGTGTCGGCATTTTCCCATTCGTTAGTATTAGTATGAATTATTGGATGGACTCTATCTCATGTTATGCTTTTGTGGAGATATACAAGCAATAGCAATGGAATCTCGGAGGTACCTGTTATTTACGTTGAAATATTCAGTGACTTTGGTTTATTGATCCAGTTCAATTTCTTTTCGAGTTTCCTCTACTGTTAAATTATCTTAATCACTTCATAGATTTCTGCTTTACTAAGAACTTCTGATTTTCTTATATTTGATGTCTCATTTAGAAAGAACTTCACTGATTTTCATCAATTGGATGCAGTATAACAAAGCTTTATTCTTCGTCGTATGCTAAGTTACTGTCTTTGAGGCTCGTGTAATACTTGCTAATTGCTACCCCCTCCGTTTCGCCATAGTTGAGTCATTTTACCATTTCGGGAAGTTTCTTCATAGTTGAGTCATTTCTATATATGTTAACTTTTTTCTCTTTCTTACTTTACTCTCTCTTACTTTATTCTCTCTACTTTATTCACTTTATACTTTATTTTCTCTACATTTTCCTCTCTCTTATTTTTTATCTATTTATTTAACACACCCGACATTCATTTCTAAAACTCCGTGCCCAAAAGTTCCGCCTCAACTATAGCGAAACGGAGGGAGTACTATTTATCTTACTCTAGTAGTTTCGTGCTTCGACTGCTGTTTGTTTTGATAGCTGCAAGAACATATGCGCCCTTTCTGTTTTCGGAGTTCAATTGTACAAGTTGTGGCACCTCTGTTTTTAGTTTCAGGAACATATGGCTAAGGTTGAATATGATTTTTTTTTACAAGATTTATTACACCTACGGTTAATAAGGGTGTTCGGTATGATGGATTAAATAAGATTAAGTCTTATGAATGTTCTTCGGCTGGGTAGATATGATGGAGTACTTAATCTCGGGACAATGCTACATAGGATTAATCTTGGCCCATGTGCTCGCTTGTTACCTTTTACAATCTAAGATGCACTTGGGCTAATTCAATCTTCAGCAATATTTATATATATCAAATGATGACAATAACACATACTACAAATGGTTTATTCCACTATGTGATACAGACTTGACTCTTTTTGTACAAATGGTTTCGATATTTGAAGGAAACAAATTATTTGTACTACTCCAATTTTCCAACTATTGGAAATTGCATACTCCCTCCGTCCCCCATTAAGAGTCACATTTTTCCATTTCGGTCCGTCTCCAATTAAGAGTCACACTTCATTTTTACCATAAATGGTAGTAGGTCCCACATTCCACTAACTCACTTCACTCACATTTTATTATAAAACCAATATAAAAAAGTGGGCCCCACATTCCACTAACTTTTTCAACCAACTTTTCTTTACATTTCTTAAAACTCGTGCCCGGTCCCATGGTGACTCCTAATGGGAGACGGAGGGAGTATAATAGTACGAAAGAAAAAACATTATATTTGATCAATAAAAGATTTATAAGAAACAAAATAAATATAAAATAAAAACAAAATGAGATAGTAAATGTGATTTCGGTCATGGCAGTTTTAAAAATGACAAAATGAGAGTAATACTTATTTTATGGGTGAATGAGGCTATAGAGTTCCCCTGACATGGATACGGATATGAGCTAGTTCCCCTCTCATTGCCTCTTTTGTAATCCATTCGTGCTATAATAGTGGAGAAATTTCTTTCTGACACAAAATTAAGAAAAATGTGTAATACATTAAATAAAAAGATAATAATATATGAGAGAAGAAAAAATAGAGAATAAAATAAGAGAATGGAAAGTAAGAGCTAATGTCTAATGTTACTTTTTACTAAAAAAAGAAATGACTATATTATGTAACGTTCAAATAGAAAAATAACTATACTACTGCGAAACGGATGGAATAGTCATTTTCTTTTTCAGTTTTTATTTTTTACATTTTCATCTTCAATTGATGACATTTCAATTTTAGGTCATCTCAATTCACACCTTTCCGCCATCCATTATTATTTTTGTAAATGTAAACAGTATTCAAGGAAAACAATTTTATAATACAGTTGGATTAAGCATTTGGGTTCTTACACATGTCCTCAAATGTTTTAGATTCATTTGCGCTTGGTCCCATTATATCAAATCATGTGATATTATTTAATAATAATTATATTTTGATCGATTAGACATATTTCTCATGATGTGAAGATAATAGTCCAACAAATATTTATGGTTGGGATGGGCCTTCTTGACTCTTTCAGTTCATGGTCTTATTGTAATCAAAATAAAATCCAACATCTTTCATTTTCTTGATGAGCAAATAAAAGTACAATAAATTAAAAAAGGTTTTATAGTGTTATGTGTCTCAAATTTCCGTAAATTTCAAAAAATATCCAATTTATGTATTTATCAAATGTTTCAGTTTTAAATGTTTTCATTAAAAAATTGCATTGTGTGTATTAAATGTTTCAATTTTTCAGCGTTTTCTATAAAATTTCCGCAATACAAAATCCGATGATGGAAAGTTGATTTATTACGTTATAGTCTTAGGTGGATTTTTTTTCCCACCTCATACATATAAACCGATGCTGTTTGAAAAAAGAAAGATTAGTAGTATTGTGCCTCTAATTTTCTGCATATTTCATAAAATGTCCCCAACTTTAATTGTGTTCGATAAAATGTCACTAAATTTGAAGAAGGACGAAAGTTGGAGATGTGAAAAAATAATATAACCCTTTGGTTCTCTGCTAATACGATGTCGTTTGATGTATTGAATGTGTGAGAAGTTGTGTAGTACTATTATGTATTAAGTCAAAAGTTTGAGTCAAATTGAGAGACAAAAAAGAAGAGACTTATTTTGTATATTAGGCCGCGGATTAAAATCCAGTGTTCGATTTTCTCCGATCGATGAAATTTTCGATTGATAATTTGAGTAATTATCAAATATTAGGTTTGTTGTTCTCGGATCCGCAATCATGCTTTTCAAGCTAGTGCTATTGTTTTCATGATGTGCGAGGGCCTCAAAGTTCATTTTTGTTGTGTTTTTTGTTGGTTGTTGCTAGATATATTAGGCATTGTCGTTGTTTGGCTGTGATGTGCTACTGTTTCTTTCTGTTTGGATTTATGTGGTATGACTCTTGACCGCTTGTCATGAACATTTGCTTGACGTCTGCATGCTCGAGCTTTTTTCTCTTAGTAAAAAAATGGATTAGTCAAATAGGTATTACTATTTTCTAAAGCTTAAACCTTACTAAAACAATCTTCAAAGTCAAATTAAAATATGATATTCGCTTCAATACTATATCTTATCGTGAGAAAATATTCGACATACACACTCATAATATACATAGAATGAATTCACATTCATGAACTTGAATTTACAACTAGATTTGTGACTATGGTCCACAAAATTGACAGTGAAATTTGCAACTTAGCTTCTTGTGTATTATTAGGCCATCAATTTCAACATTTTTTTGCGGCTATATCTATTTGTTGTCAAATTGAGCAATAGCTTTGTATATTAATTTGCCGAATTAGGCTTCATATACTTTTAAAATTTGTGGATGGGATCAATTTGTGATTAAAAATATATATATAATTAGTCCTTTATTTTTATTTTGCCGACATGAGTACTTGTGTTACAAATTCTTGATGCCATTTGGATAAAATCATTTATTCAAATAGTAACATTTTTATGTTTTAATTACTTGAAGAGTGTTATGTTCTTGTAACTGCATATGAATATTAGTATAGAAAAACAGAATAAAAATAAAGATCAAAAAATGATTATTAATTTACTACTATGTGAGTGGGGTAAGATCTGCTCTCGAGACTCAAAAAAGATTTTCCACACATTTGTCAACAATCTAGAAATAAATATTAATTACCGCATTAAATCGACAAAACAACGTGCTTATCCAAAACTCAACCTTACTTAAAAGTCTTAAATAGGATAAATTAGCAGAAAAATTATGAAATTTCATTACATATTGATTAGTTTAATAATTTAAAAATCAGTTATAAAATTAAGAAAGTTGGATTTATTTACAATTATTTCATAATGGAGTTTTTGCTAAAATTGTAAGTACTACTCCACTATTATGACAATAAAAAATCATATTGAAATGTTACCAGAGATGACTTGTACGAGTTCATGTGATCGTAAAGTCAATTTAAATCAACCTATGTTGGATGTATTCTCTACTTCTCTAGTGAAAATTACATTAGTTTGGGCAATATATATGTATGATATAAGAGCGTGTTTTCATAATAAAAAATGCATATGTACAAAATATGTTTGATTCAAATATTCTCTTCGTGCGCACCGACACATAGACTCACGCTCAAACTTCTATAGTTTGTCATGTTGGAATCTATGCCCGGTCAATGAACTTTGACCAATTATAATTTCAACGAGATATTTAATTTTGTTAAACTAAATAATATAGTGTCGATCTACGTTCGGAGTAGATGACCGTGGTATATTTATTTTCTCAAATCCGATTCCCGGTGAGTGAGAAATAATGGATTAAAGTTGTGCAAAATTGCAAACTTAATGAGCTATGGGATAAGCTTAGGGAATAATTAAGAGAGTTAATTATCCCACATTGGAAGTTACAACCTTATTAAACTAGTATTTAATAAGAAGGATTATTACATGGAATAATTATAGTGGACTAAGATGGGCTGTAAGAGCCCACACGCGCACGTCGCCCGCCCCGCCGCGTGCCTCGAGCCCAAGCCCGCGCCCGTGCCCTTGTCCTTGGATCTTGGCAATTGGTCTTTGGGCCTGGTCGTGGGCCTAGTTGCGGGCTTGGCCCAAGTCTAGTGGGTCTAGTTCTTTTTAGACCATCACCGTTTCCACGTCAGCGAGCCAAGCGGGATGCCACCTCGTCAGTATGACGCGGTAAGCCAACGTGGCTGACACGTGATAGTCCACGTCGTGAATGAATCTAGAAGCTTCTAGACTCAGCCTCTCTAGCTCTGAGCGCGTAACGCACGAACGTTACAGCTCGTAACCGACGACCGTTACGGTCTACCATTAATGACGGCCATTATGGCCGTTGACCCCCTGCAGTGGACTGAGCCTATAAATAGGCTAGCCATTCTAGCATTCTCTACATCAGAAACTAGAATCCACACTCTGCATCATACACTCTCTCCTCCCTCTGCATTGTTCTTCTGTCGAAGCTCTGCCCTCTCCTCCATCCAGTTCGCCTGCTGATAGCGGTGCTGCTTCAACAGAGACGTAGCCGTTTTATCTTTGGGGACGAAACGCCAATCCGAAGAGCACTACCGGGGCGTATCTCGTCTTGCGGAAAGAGGACTCCTCGACTCGGCTTTTCCAGTTTATTTGTTTCGAATCTTCTTTGTAATTTCGTTTCAGTTACTTAGCTCTTGTATTCCTTATTGTAATCCCTAAATCTCCCACATGTCACAAAGACACTATCTAGAAGATTAAGTCCATATTTTCTTTTACGAGTAAATGGACATAAACTTCAAGGACCCGCTATGGTGGACTCGAATTCGAGATTTTTGGTCTTATATAGTAATAATCTCTCTATCATTTGACCAACTCATATACATAAGACTAAGTCGATATTTTATTCTTCTTCCGTCCGTTATTAAATATCCTATAATGCCATTTGAGACGTCAATCATTGAATGTCTCATTTTATTTTACTATTATTATTTTTCGATAGGGATGTTAATGGGAACTTGCTCAGATTTGGATCAACACGCTCGAGTGTTTGGGTTACTCGATTATGGATTTAATAAAAAAAAATTCATTTTTAAAGTGTCAATCCTTACCCTAAATCATTGGGGTTCAGGCTAATCGGACTAGGAAACTTTAATGATTTTGTAACAATACTACTATACTATATTTCTATTGATAATTTTATATCTATAGTAAGTTAATAATGATTGAGTTTTATTTCAACTCGAAACTAACATATATCTCATGGAATGATGAAATACATTTTTTCTAAAAAGTATAATTATTTTAAAATTTTTAAATGATAATTGTAAAAACTAAATGATAAATAATAATAATTATTATTATTATAATAACAACAACTACTACCACTTCAAAGTAATGAATCAAAATATATTTTCAAGTACCTTTTAAAAAAATATATTTTTCTTACCTTTAAAGATTTGACTAATAGTAATGAAAATTGAAAACTAAATAACCAGAATTAACTCAGTACAAGGCAATTTTAGGGGCTCAAATTATTTTGGGTTATATATTAAGTTCCGGGGCTATTCGATTTTGGGTAATTTGAGTTGTAATTATTTACTATTACTCTAAATTTTAATATAATAAATTTGTCAGGTTATTCATATCAATGTGTGAGTTTCGAATTGAATTGTATCCTTATATATCACATTCCTCTTATACGTATTTTACGAAAAATTTCAATCCACTTTTTAAAAAATAAGTTAGACTTAAGTGAGATATTTATTCATGAATATACGAGTATTATATTTTCCAAATTTTCCAGATATTTACAACCGACAATGGATGCTATCGATTGGCTGAATGGTGTGAGTCTCTTCACTTATTATACAATTTCGATATGGATATTCAAGCCAAATGTTATATTGCTAACTTAATACTTAATTACTAACTACAATTAAATAATAGCTATTAGATATTCAAATTAAAGGTCTAGATCATCAACCCCGAAATGTTAGTACGATCAAGAAAAAACGTCAATAAGGCCATATGATTAATTCCAAAAAATATCAATAGGAGTAGTAATGTCAATTAACTACAACATTAGTTATAACTAACTTTTAAAAGAAATCCCAAAACTTTAAATTCATATGACATATATCAAATTAAAGATAATTTTATAAGGATTCCAACGATATACTACATGCATATGTTCCGATGTCAAAATTTGAAAAAAAATTCAAAAATTTTAAATTTTTTCATACAGCAGAAATGTCAACATACTATATAAAATATGTCAATATAATACATGTAGAATGTCAATATAAACAATGGGTTAGCATTCTTAAAGCATTGTGTTGACATTCTCAAAACATTGTGTTGATATTTTCGAAACACTATATTGACATTTTCATCAAAATCCTAATTTGGAGTTTTTTTTTTATCTTTTTCGATTTAATTAATAAAACGAAAATTACATGTAGCAAATTGTAGACCATACGTTTTCTAAAATCCTATTACCTTAAATTAGTTGTAGTTAGCAATTAAATGATGAGTTAACAATTGATCACTGCCCATTTGGTCGAATTAATGACCCATAAAATTATGAGTAAAAAATACAAAATGATCCTATTCCATTTAGAAAAGTGTGGTGCATACTTTATTTCGATTTTAAATAATTCTTTTTATTAGTTTTTTTATTTCAATCAAAGATTAACTATTATTGAAAGAGAGAATCTAGCTACTCCACAAAAAATGTTTTAGACAAGACAAGGGTAGATAATTTAAAAAACAATAATATAGCAGAATCTGAAAGCCGGTAGAGATTGGTTAAAAACAAATACTAAAAAAACATAAAATAACATAAGATCAAATCAAAATCGATTTCCTCAATGAGATAAGAAATTGTATTTTTTTTTCTAAGGAATATTTTTTATTATCGGTAAATTTTGTTAAACTATTATTTTAGGTACGTGAATTTTGAAAATATCATTAAGATTCGTAAATTATAAGTAAATATCAATCAAAATACTCTTTTAAGTACTATTTTTAAAAATTTTCAGATAAAAATACCCTCAATACCGTGATGGGTAAACATTTTTGTACTAAACTTTTATATACTGATAATTTTTATAAATATCTTTAAGTATGTACTTTTGATAATTTTTTTTATAAATATAATACTATAATTTAACCTTCAATATTACTCCCCCTGTCCCACGTTACTTGAATCACTTCTTTTTCGAACTCGTTTTGAAAAAAATAATAATAAATAGTTAAAGAGGAGATAAAGTAAAGTAAGAAAGAGAATAATATAGTTAAGAGTCCTTAACTATATTATTCTTTTTCTTACGACTCTTAACTATATTATTCTCTTTCTTACTTTATTTTATCTCCACTTTAACTATTTATTAGTATTATTTTTTCAAAATGAGTGCGAAAAAGAAGTGACTCAAGTAACGTGGAACGGAGGGAGTATCATTTAAGTTTGTGACATGCAAGAAAAGTTCCTTCTTCAATCTTTTATAATTAAAGAATTTTAAAATATTTTGAGATATGGATGGCCCTAAAAACTAATATCACAGTCAATAGAAACTAGTGATACTTGACTATTGATATACGAAGTATTATTTTATTATTAAAAAAATATATTAAAATATTTTATTTTCTAAATACTAATAATAAATTGATGGAATTGCCCTTCAAGGCATTGAGGGTATTTTTTGCCCGGAAAACCTTAAAGTAAAAAAAATGCTTCGATTGATATTAGCTCGTAGTTCTCAGACCTTAAATGATATTTTCAAAATTCACGCACATAAAATGATAGTTTGACAAAGTTCGTGGACCAGAAAAATTTTTCGCTCTTTTTTTTATTAGGGTCAATGGTGTGATATTGTTTGAGGGTTTAAATTAAGTCAATAGATATGCATGCAATAACTTCGTTTCTATCTCATCGTATCCCATTCTGTTTTGCGAGCGTTGAAAATAATCGTGAATAGCTAAGGCGATGAGGTTTCTTTTTGTATATTCTTATCTCTCTATCTCTATATCTGAGACGCTTGAATTTTACGAGAATCAATGGACTTGTAGAAGCGAAATGCTATCCCGACCTATCCCTACTCGAATAACGACATAATGTTTACTCGTTCAGATAACAATTAACGCGAATCTTTGGAAAATAGAAAATTGCTCTATATAAAAAGTGGGAAATTTTGCACAATTATATATTACATGCATTCAAATTTTATTTCGGAAAATAAACCATGTATGCCAGGTTGTATCCTAAATCATGTAATCAATGTTAATTAATTCTCAATGCTGAATAAATTATATATGTATGTGATTTATTTTTAGTATCTCATCCTTTATTGATCGTGATTCGTACTAATAATTGCTACAACTTTTATTGATGCTCTTTTAAACATTTAATCTTGGTACAAAATTAGTCATTGATTTCTCAACTAATAATATGATGCATTCTCTCTATCGTTTATTGCCTTCTCGAATTATTTAAATAATTGTGGAATTGCATATTCTAAAAACGAAAAAAGAAAAATTGTGAAAAGACATCATGGAACCTACGTTCTTTAAAAACAAATGCTAACAAATATTTGTTGGTAGTTTCTTATATTTCTTCATGGAATTGAAATAATTCATTCATATTGTTGGCTGTTTGTATGTGTTGTGTGTGAGAGAGACTGCGGCGAATGCTGATGTAACACGTTATTAAAATCAAGTAGTTTTTTTTTTCAATAATTTCATTGGACTAATTTCTTTCTCCATATTTATTTAAATGACTGATTATAGTATGAAATATGTGGCACACATATTTAATAAGAAAACATTATGTTAGTATTATTTGTGAGGAACTTGATTTTAAAACTTTTAAATTTGTTATTGATGTTCATATTAAGTTACATAATATTATAGCTTGATTTATCTACTTTCTTTTTAACAAAAAAAATTAAAAGAACAAATCAGACTTAAATTGTTATGTTATTTGCAAAATTAATGAGTTCAATATTAAATCAAATGGAATAATCTAAAAATATGAACCACAAGAAAATAAGCATTCACTAATATTTTTTTTGGTATTTAATTACTAATATATGTATGCTCAACTGCATATATTACTAGTATATAACGCGTTTTTGAATTTTTTTTTTTTAGCACACTAAATTCATATATTTGGATCAAACCACTGAATTGCATTTGAAGAAAACCCAAAAATCATTAAATTTATGTAATCGAATTTTAAAAAATTAGAAATATAAATAGTACTACTAAAATTTCGTGGTTAGATGTCGGCGTAAAAATTATACTACTACTCATAATGAAATAAATGGTATGGCGGCGCCGCCTACCTTCATTCAATTGGATTATAACTTCACACATGGACACATTTTATTCACCATAATTACTCCTTAATTAACATAAAATTGTGAATATAATTAACTCACAATTTCTATAATTCTTCTGGTCAAACATCAAATATAAATCAATTTAATCAATTTTGTATTTTTAATTTCATTTATCTTAAATAATCAAGAATATATAAATATGTGATTCTGAATCTTATTCTAGAATAAATAGTAGTACTATTATTATTAGTTAGACATAAACTCGTTGGAATTCTGTGTAAACTGTGATTTGCAAAATCGTAGTTATAATAATGAAGGAGGGTAAATACCGAAGTCAATTGAAAATAAGTGCGATTTTCCATTTTAGATAAGCCTTTCTTGTTTCTTTCTTTTTCTCCATTCATCTGAATGCACAATGTGCTTAGTAAGTGATGACTAATGTTTAATTTATTTATTTTAGGAGAAACACTATTCAAATTCCAAAAAATAAACACACTCCATTCATCGCCCATTAGAAGTCACATTTCCGTTTTTGTATTCGTTTTATAAAAATGATAATAAATAGTTAAAGTGGGGAAATGGTAAAGTAAGAGAGAGAATAATGTAGATAAAACTTTTTTCAACGTTATTATCTCTCTTACTTTACCATTTCTCCATTTTAACTATTTATTATCATTTTCATAAAACAAGTGCGAAAATGGAAGTGTGACTTCTAATGGGGACAGAGGGAGTAATATATTAAGTGAAAATGTATATTAAATAGATAGAAAAAAAAGAGGAATACAAATAAGTGACTTACTTTTAACGAATCCTATCTATAATAATTTGTTACAAGGCATCCATAGCCAATATTATCGCATGACCTCACTTTCTCACTTAACACACAAAATAACATCTCCTAAAATCCCGTGCCATTTTCCAAGTGTGACATCTTCTTTGGGACGGAGGGAGTATGTTGAATAAAAATGACTCGTTTTTTTTTATAATTTTCATAAGATTAAAAAAATAAGGATAATTAACGTATGTAACTGCGAGCCACTGAGCATATTTCTGTAACACACTGCGTACGCCCCACCCGCACGCAAGTTCGTGCTTGAGCACCAGCCTGGCCACCCATTTTCATTTTCGATTTTCATCTATATACATATACTCTATACTTTCTCATTGCTCACTTCAAAAATTCTCATTCCAAATTACGACCTTTAAGTCCTTCAACTTTACTTTTAAGCACTTTTCTCAGACACTGGCTGCTAATACCCATACGACTACGAAACTACACGCCATCAAGCCCAACCGAACCCTCCAATACTTCACGCTCGTGTCTCGTTACGCACCACCCTCGTTGCGTTACTCATACCCCGTGCAGCAACAACACCACAATACACATAACAAATCACAAATAAATAAATTTAAAAAATCACAAACAAATAGTTTAAAAAAACAATAAATAAATAAATATATAAAATAAAAACTAATATTAAATAATATAAAAATAATAAAAACATAGTAATCCACGAAGCCTCTCCTTCTCCACCTCCATATAAATACCACACCATCACCTCACTCCATCATTTCATTCTTCTTCTCCTCCCCCTCTCTCTCTCATGTTCTCTCTCACTCCCAATCTAACCCTAACCTAATTCAATTTTCCCCCCAAAATTCCCCCAATCCATGGACACCGCCGTCTGCTTCTCCCCTTCCTCCACCTCCTCCTCCTCCTCCGAGCCCCCAATCAAGCGCAAGCTCCCCGCCGAGAAGCCCTACCGCGGCATCCGCATGCGCAAGTGGGGCAAATGGGTCGCCGAAATCCGAGAGCCCAACAAGCGCTCCCGCATCTGGCTCGGCTCCTACTCCACCCCAATCGCCGCCGCCCGCGCCTACGACACCGCCGTCTTCCACCTCCGCGGCCCCTCCGGCCGCCTCAATTTCCCCGAATCCGCCCCCGACTACGCCGCCGACCTCCAGAAGGACCTCTCCGCCGCCGCCATCCGCAAAAAAGCCACCGAGGTCGGCGCCAGATTCGACGCCATGATCGCCGCCGGCCGCGCCCCCGCCGCCCCCATCAAATCGGCCCGGCCCGACCACAAGCCCGATTTGAATGAGTATCCGAGTCCCGAGTCTTCGGAGGAGAATTGAGTTTGTTTTTTTTTGGGGGATTTTTTATTTTAAAAAAGAAAAGAAAAAGAAAAGGAGATGTATATCTATAAGGGGAAATTGGATTATAGAGAAAAAATCTTGCTTTGGTTTAAAATTTTAGTTTGGTGATTATTGGAGATTAAATTGTATAATTCTTAGTTGGATTAGCAATGGGAATTGATTTTGTCGTTTTCTCTCTTTGGAAAAATGGGAGTTTTTTTTGGCCTATTCGATTTTAACTGTTTCATTGATTGTGATGAATCGTGATGGAGAGAGATAGGTAGAGAAATTGGTCGAATCGTTATTTGTTGAATTTATATTACTACTACTAATTTTGATTCATTTAGAGCTTCTACTCCGTCAGGTTAATTGATGAGTATTTATTTAATTTTAAGATTAAATTAATCATTTTCTATTTTAGAAAATCTCGTGTAAGAACAAATGATTTAATTAATTTCGTGTCAAAAAGAATTGATTTGATTAATTTGGGATGTAGGGGATAAATCTAAGTAGCAAAGGTTAATTATCTATAAAATTATGAATTTGGTCAGATTCAGGTGTATATTCCACAATTTAAAAAATCTAAATAATAAATCTTGAAATTTTAAAAATTGTCAATTGTTAATAAATCGAATAATTAGAAAACTAATGAGAGATGATAAATAAAGATTAGTGGTCCTATGGTTGAGTTGGAAGGTTTGTGAGGACTGCTCTAGTGGGCGGTGAGTGGTGTATAATGGGCAGGTGGGCGGTGATTCATTTTTTTAATCTTTTTTTATGATTTTATTTTCATTATTTTAAATAATTACACACCTCATGCAATGTACTTCATGCTCATTATATTTGCTAATCTAGTCTTCTTCTAATTCTTATCAGAACAATCTAATCTCACATTCTTTCCACGTGAGAATCTATTTTATTATTGTTAATTGATGGAAATTATAAATTTCTAGTAAAATACTAACTATACTTCACTATTTAAGATAACAAAATACTAGTAGAAAGATAATATCCTTCTATGTGATTGGGTGGCTCGGAAATAAAATTATCTTATAAAAAAAGTTTGATCTGGATTTTGAGATAATGATATACTACCTCCGTCCCTGAAAGTTTGACACAGTTTACCATTTCAGTTCGTCCCTAAAAATTTGACATACTTCACTTTTTACCATTTTTGGTAGTGGACCCATATTCCACTAACTCATTTCTACTCATATTTTATTATAAAACTAATAGTTTAGAATAGGACTCACATCCCACCAATTTTTTCAACTCACTTTCTATTACATTTCTTAAAATTTGTATTAGGTCAAAGTGTGGCAATATTTGGAGGACGAAGGTAATACTACTTTGGAGGCTAGATTCGTGGATCAGTAGCTGATGCTCATAAATTTCCTTTTTACCGGTTGACTGAAGTGGTAATATATTTCTCTCGTCTCCGGTTGACTGATTTGTGCTTTTGCCTCCCTATCTTGCTAGTCTAAAAATTTATTGAGTGTTTTATATGCTTTGGTTAAGGGAGTTTGTGCATTTCGTTTGCTGATCAGTGTGATGGTGCTAGGGCCAGTGGCAAGAGCAAACTCAAGTGCAAAGAGGTTTAAGTCCCAAACATGCCATAAGAATATTACTCCCCCCGTTTCAGATTTGTAGTAACATTTTGCCATAAAAATCTGTCTCACATTTGGAGTAGCATTTAGAATTTACCATATTTGCACATAAAATTTTACCCCATTATTCACTAAAATTACACCCAAACGCCATTATCTATATTAAAATAAATCGAAACAAAAATAAAAAACCAAAAAGTCAAAGAGGGACCCACCTTCAACCAACTCACTTCATTTATTACACACTCCATCATCTCACTTCATTTATTACACACTCCATCATCTCACTCTATCATCTCATTTCATTTATTACACACTTCACCTCTCACTTCATTAATTACACACTCTACCAATTCCTTAAAACCCGTGCCATAACTAAATGTTACTACAAATGTGGGACGGAGGGAGTATTTTTTTTTTTTTCATGGCTTTTCATCCCCAGATGAGTTATCACTCCCCCCAAACATGACCTTTAGAGCATCCGCAATGATCGGCTAGCCGATTCGTCGCGCTGGTCGATCGGCTAGCCGAACCATTGCAGTCGGCCAGCGCAAAATCGGCGAGCGGATTGGCGTGGGCTCGCCGATCGCTCGTCGCTGGCCGAAATGCTAGCCGATCGGCTAGCCGCCATTGTGGAGGCCCGATCGGCCAGCGCCGATTTTCGATTTTTTTTTTAAATCATATATAAACGCGATTTTCGTTTCATTTTCATTTGCACCACTTGTTTTAACGAGTTTTCTCTCTCTCTAACTTTCTGTTCAAGAGCATCATCGAGCGATGGATCACGCGGGTGGTAGCGGTAGCGGTAGTGGTGGGGATCCTGAGGAGTACGAACGGATGATGAACGAGGCTATGGAGGCCTACATGAACCGCGGGATGGAGCGGTACATGCGTATGGTGGAACAGCAGGCGATACCTCGCCCTCCACGAGTTGTCCACCACCGAGCAGTAATTGATCGGGATCACGTAGCTGCACATCAGCGGCTGTACGAGGACTACTTTGCAGAGTACCCGCGGTTTCTCGCCAACATGTTCCAGCGGCGTTTCAGAATGCGCAGGGAGTTGTTTATGCGCATCGTTAGGGCATTGGAGCGTCAATATATGTGTTTCCGCTTCAGGCACGATGCGGCTGGCAGACCCGGCCACACCCCTATCCAAAAGTGCACGGCGGCAATCAGGCAGTTGGCCTACGGAGGCGCGGCCGACATGTGGGATGAGTACCTCCACATCGGTGAGTCGTCAGCCCTGAAATGTCTGAAGGAGTTCTGTGGGGGCGTGATCAGCATTTTCGGTGAGCAGTACCTTCGAAGCCCTACTCCCGAAGATTGTCAGAATTTGATGCAGATGCACGGGGAGAAGCATGGGTTCCTCGGGATGTTAGGCAGCATAGACTGTATGCATTGGGAGTGGAAGAACTGTCCGACTGCCTGGAAGGGGGCCTACACGACCGGCTACAAGTCAAAGAACCCCACGATAATCCTCGAGGCCGTAGCTGATTACCGGCTGTGGATCTGGCATGCGTATTTTGGGGTAGCCGGGTCGAACAACGACCTCAACGTCCTGAACTCGTCTCCCTTCTTCAACGAGAAGTGCCAGGGCGTCGGTCCAGCCGTCTCATTCGTGGCCAACGGCAACCGGCATGATATGGGCTACTACTTGGCGGATGGGATATACCCTCGGTGGCCGGTCTTTGTGAAGACGATCCGACAAACAAGTGATGAAAAGAAGGCCTACATTGCGCAACGACAGGAGTCGGCGCGCAAGGACGTGGAGCGCGCATTTGGTGTGCTCCAGTCTCGATGGGCGGCAATCAAGGGCCCAACGCGTTTGTGGGATGTCGGATGCGTTTCCGAGATAATGTACGCCTGCATTATCCTGCACAACATGATCGTCGAAGACGAAGGCGTACAACTGACTAGTTGGGTCAGTGACGATGAAGCCGGTCCAAGCCACGGAACGGTCACCCCTAGTGTACGACAGGGGGTACCTCTCGATGAAGCCGGCCGACTCAAGGAATTTGCCAGCATGCGCCAAGTGGATGCTCATATTCAACTCCAAAAGGATATAATTGAAGAGTTGTGGGCACGGAGGACTGCACGACGATAGTTTTTTTTCTTTATTATGCATGTACTTTTTTTTTTTATCTATGTAACTTTTTTAAATGCAATTAATGAATTTTTTCGTACACGTGTCTAAATTTAATTCCGTATTTTAATCGTAATTTTAATTCCGTAAATGTAGTATATTTTGAATTGTTTTTATTGCGGCTGGCCTATGGCTGGCCTAAATCTGACGTGGCAGGTGGTTTTTTTAGAGCATCCGCAATAGTCGGTAGGCCAGCCATAGGCCAGCCATTCTCTCCCCTGCCACGTCAGCAACACTAAAAAAACCACCTGCCACATCAGATTTAGGCCAGCCATAGGCTAGCCATAGGCCAGCCGCAATAAAAATAATTCAAAATATACTACATTTACGGAATTAAATTTACGACACATATACTGAAAAAATTCGTTAATTTTATTTAAATAAAAAAAGTACATTAACCAAAAATAAAAAAAAATTACATAATAAAATAAAATCCGGGCTTCCACACACGAGCCACCGCCCCACTCTACTCCTCACTAATTTATTAAAAAATACATTAACAAATGTTAGTATGCTTTGAATCCATTATAGTTTGCCGCTAGCCGACGGTATGACATGTTTCTGTTTTAGGTCTTAAATTTGTATTGGGTCTAGCCCGTCGTCTGTGTGCCTATTTAAAAATTACATAATTAAAAAAAATTCATAAAAAAACATTTAAAAAATACATTATATATTTTTTCAAAAAAAAAAATTAAAAAAATTAAAAAATAGCGCTGGCCGATCGGCACGCCACAATGGCGGCCAGCGCATCGGCCAGCGTAACGCGATCGGCTAGCCCACGCCGAAATTTTGGCCGATTTCCCGCTAGCCTACTCCAATGGTTCGGCTAGCCGATCGGCTAGCCACGTCAATCGGCTAGCCGATGGCTAGCCTACCATTGCGGATGCTCTTAGTGTTGCTGACGTGGCAGAGGAGAGAATGGCTGGCCTATGGCTGGCCTAAGCACCATTGCGGATGCTGTTATATACCGGATATTAGCACATTATGTGGATTTACTAAATTGACTCTTATAGTTTGCAATATGAAACAAATAGCTAAGTTGAGTATAATACATTACTATAGAAAATAGCAATCCTTGGTGTAATAAGAGAAACTCTAGAATGAGACAGATTGAAATTTTATGCCAACTGAAACATCAATCAGACAGAGGGAGACAAATTTAAGAGCATGCCAATTTTGAAAAGAAATTAATTATCCATAACATTAGTGTATTTTTAGTGACAATGCTAAATTAGATTTTAAATATCACACCTCATAAACTATGCCATATATGCAAATATTATAATGTGCTCTCGAATCACGACCCTATCTAAATTGATCCATAAAATTGACTCTTATTATGGGATCAAATGTCAATTATCATTATCCAATAGTCAAATTTCTAGTAATGGAACATTTCCTTCTTTTGTAGAAAATACAAATAGAAATGCAGAATTAATATATAGTTAGCTACAATATTCACACATTTATTTGTGCTATTTCTATTTTATATACGTAAACTTTCATGTATGTAACAACATGACCATTTTTTTAATTTGTAAGTTTATAATACCGGTGATATGAAGGTTGCACACATATACATATGCACTAATTTAATTCAGTGCTCCAATATATCAATTTCACTTTATAGCATAATTATTCGAGCATTCAAATTATATATGAATACTCCATAAATTATTATTATTATTATTTATTAGTATATTATTCCGTAGAGTATAGTCACCGCCATTATAATAATTTTTTAATATGAGATAAAATGAGTGGGTAGAACATTCATTAATCATTATTGCAGGAAGGACTTTTGGAAATTATTTTATAATCAGCATTTTTTTTTCTTATAACATAAAGACTTGGTTTATTTAATTAATATATATAGTATTATGCCATGTATTTTATATAAGCGTAATCTATAAGTGAATAATTTTTTGGTTTTTATGTTATTGTGCAACTAACGGCATAAGTAATTTTTAAGATATTCGAAAATAAACTGAATATATAAAATAAAATAAACAGTGCTAATATAATTAATTTGTCAATGTACATGTATTCGTTTTGGGGGGCCAATTAGATTGTGCATTTATTCTTAACTAATTTTGGACGGCCCTTTGCTTCATGTGATTATAAAAATAATTAAGTATCGACGTACCAAACAGTATTCCAATCAAGTCACCAATAAAATATGAAAGAAATACAACATTAATATTTTTCACTAATCATTATACTTCATAGTGTTTTAGTATTTCCTGAAGAAATTGTAAAAATAAATATATTGAAACTACTTAATGAAGGAATCATGCACCAATAATTATCAGTTGATCATGAACATGAGGACTTTGGGATTAATATTATATAATTAAAATACTATCTATTTACCAATTAATTAATTTATCATAAGCTATTAGTGCTTAATTTGTTTCTTTAAGCACGGTAATTTATTACAAGCTATTCATTAAAAAAAAATTCATAAATCCTAATTGAATATAACTAACGTTTACGTAAATGGATACACATAAATTTTGGCCACAGATGAATTGTAATTTAGGAAATTTAGGAAAACGACATTAATATTATAAGGTATAAATTCGAGTATGAATCTACAATCGATCATAATTAACAAAATTTTCCATCACTGATTGTCAAATCGATTCGTTCAATCATGAATATCTCTCTCATTTAGGAATTATTTTAAAGCAATTTGGAGTATTTAAAATCTAACTGTACAAAGTCAATTTATTGAAAGACTTATCTTAAACATCTACATTATGGCTGTCTCTACATATCGCTAAAAAAGAAAATAAATATAAAAAATCTGAAAGCTTTTAATTGTTTTAAAATTTTAAATTTAGTAAAAAATAGATATAAAAATATTTAGGCATGGACCATCAGCAACGTACATTTATCTTTATTCATAAATAAATATGTCTAAGATTTTGGACCACATTAAGCGACATGCTTTGTTCAGACGGCATCAATAATAACTGTAAAAGTACTAAATAATCCAATGGTCGGTCCAACAAAATTAATTTAAGCTGCTGGTGACGACAAATAATGTCATAGTCACATTATTAAACGAATATATATAATATGTTTCTAAGTTTTAATGAACGATTGATAAAATAAGTGAAAAAAATTGGTAAAATAAAAGAGAAAAAATAGTGAAAATAAAGTTAGTGGATTGTGGGGTCCATATCCTAAAATAGAAAGAAAAATTCTAAAATTTTTATTTTCAACGAATAATCTAAAAAGAAATACTCCCTCCGTCCCACATTTGAAGTCACTTATTGTTATGGCTCGGATTTTAAGAAAGAGTTGAAGTGTGTAATAAATGAAGTGAGATGATAGAGTGTGTAATAAATGAAGTGAGATGGTGGAGTTGGTTGAAGGTGGGTCCCTTTTGACTTTTAATTTTTGTTTTGATTTATTTTAATGTAGATAATTACATTTTTATGTAATTTTGATGAAGAATGATGTAAAATTGTATGACCAAATATGGAAAATTCTAAAAGTGACTCTTAAACTGGGACGGACTTTTATGACAAAAAGTGACTCTTAATCTGGGACGGAGAGAGTAATTGCTATTTTTGAAAAAATGGAGTAGTATAATAGATACACCTTAGTTTAAAGGGATCACAATATTTTTGTGTACTTTGAGAGAATGAAGAGAAAAACAAATTAATGATTAGTGGTTTGTTTTAGTACTTCAAAGAGATAATGCATAGTATATTAAAACGGTGAATCCATCATTATAGAAAATTCAATAATAATTTGAATGAATGTCTCGTGAACTCGGAACCAAAGTATAAATAAGCTAAGAACGAATCTAGCACCAAGTATAAAATTAATTAAAACCTAAAAGTTAAAAGGTCTCCAACATTATCACAAGATGGAACGTAAAAAAAAAACTTACTACTACTCTATCCGATATTTGACCAGACATGAATTTTAAAAAATATAAAATAAATTGAAAAGGATAATGGAATATAATTTTATACAGTTTTATAATGAAATATAAGTGAGATAAAGTTAGTGAAATGTGGAGGCTGTTACTAAAAATGGTTAAATGTAAATGATACTTTTACTGGTGGCTAACGAAAATGATAAAATGAGACATTTATTGTCGGACGGATATAATAAATACTCCCTCCGTCCCAATAAATATGAAACGTTTGCTTTTCGGTACAGGATATTATGTAGTGTTGTTTTGTGAGTTAAAAAAGAGAGAGTAAAGTAAGAGAGAGAGGAAAGTAGAGATAAAGATATTTTTATTTTAAGAAACGTTTCATTTTTAATGGGACAATCTAAAAATGAAAACGTTTCACTTCTAGTAGGACATGGGGAGTATATTTTTTAAGATTGATGGGAGTATGTAAAATACTCCTAGAAGTGAAGGAAAGCTGGAGTTGTTGGCATAGTTGGTGAGATCCAACGCCAATATTGTCGTTGATGTCTTTTATCCGAACACTACTTAGCCATATTAAACAAAACCAAAAATAATGTGATAGCGATAATCCATAAAAAAAATAGGGCGACATATTGAAAAACACAAATACGTACAAAAATGGGCAAATCCCATCCATTTCAGATACTTTATTGTACATCCATTTGTTATATTTTTGGCCCTAGCAAAAAGCAACTTCCCAAGCAACATTAAAACTTTTATAGCAAAAATCTACTATAAAAGAAATACTAATAGAGGAAAGAGAGTACACTAGATCTAAATACACTAATTAAGAAAGTAAAATAATAATTTTACATTTACCTGTTTATCATTGTGATTAAACTCTAATCTATTCGAAAAGAAATGTCGCATCAACTAAAGTTAAAGAAAGTTCAAATTTTGGTCTTCCTTATCAGTTGGTTTCACTTTCTTATTTTGGTGTCTTACTCGTCGACTTGTTGATTTTCATGTTAAGCAGATATCACCTAGCTCTTGTTCGTTATTTGTTGTTTCTTGTCAGTGTTGGCTTTGTGTAGAACTATCCTGCTCGCCGCTCTATGTTGGCTTTGAGCATTTTTTCTCAATAAAAAAAATATGTAAAATGAAATAATACACTTACATATATTAATTGTAGCCGTAAAATATTCCAAACTAGCATTTGAAAATATACGTACTTCTCTCATGATTTTTGGGTGATAGTAATAAATTTTTGGGGCGTTCAAGTCAAAGAGCAGAGCTATACTCTCATTAAAAATTGAGGAAATAAAATCTATAAAATGAAGAAAAAATAGGTCGGTTGATTTCATTGATTAATGAATGAAAAAACAGCTGTTTGTGTGTGTTGCTTAGGTTCCTAAGAAGTGGCGACGAAGCCTATGTCATTTAAAGACAAGCTTAAATTGCGTGACGGCTATTTTGACAAACACTATGCCATTTAGATTTGGCATTATTTAGTGTACCATATAAGTAGGAGCAATAAAATAGGCATTGAATTCAATTCGTGCCGATAATAGTTTGAGGTCGAATACTATATATACTTGTCGTTTACTAAAAATACAACTTTATTGATGAGGTACCAAATGGATCATGAAATCATATAGATAAGAGAACAATTTTTTTTATTCAACTTCCAAAAATGGTGCATCATTCCATGTGAGGAAGAATGGGGCTTGAGAAGTACTATAAACTATGGGAGAACTTGCTTCCTAAAATAATATATGATGGTTTGTTTATGGCCCTTTAGCATAAGATGTATACAAGGGCGGAGCCAGGATTTGACGTAAAGAATGACAAAAATATATTTATAAAAATACTACTTAGTACTCCCTCCGTCCCAGTTTAAGAGTCACTTTTTGCCATAAAAGTCCGTCCCAGTTTAAGAGTCACTTTTAGTATTTTCCATATTTGTTCATACAATTTTACCCCATTCTTCATCAAAATTACATAAAAATGCCATTATTTACTTTAAAATAAACCAAAAGGGACCCACTTTCAACCAACTCACTTCATTTATTACACATTCTACCTTCTCACTTCATTTATTACACACCCCAACTTCTCACTTCATTTATTACACACCCCACCTTCTCACTTCATTTATTACACACATCAATTCTTTATTAAAACCCGAGCCATAACTATAACTGACTCCTAATATGGGACGGAGGGAGTATTTTTTAGTAATGAGAAGGGGCATTTAAAGTAATAAATTTTTAAATTTGAAGAAAAATACCGTTGGTATAAACTTTTGAGGAGGGGCAAATGCCCCACGAACCTTACTTGTAGATCCGCCCTGGATGTATACACCATCTTTTGTCACGAGAACCCAAATCTAAAAAGTCTTGACGAGAATTCAAATCTAAAAAGTTTTTTCTTGGTATTTAATATGTTCAGCATGACAAATCAAATAAGCAATTGGGCACGTGGTGGGACTACATTCCGCCTTCCTAAAATTCTATGAATGAACTGATAAATACGTGATCCCAAGACATGAGTAACATGCAAATAAAAATTAAAAATAGATAATGAAACAGACCAAATAAGAAATTGTGCATATGGTGGGGCCGCATTTCTCCACGCCTCCTTTCCATAATTCTATGAATGAACCAATCGGTATGTGATCCCAAGATATGAGTAAACATTTCACTCAATTCTCATCTCAAACAAACATATTTCTCCTCCATGATAAACTTCCAATGCCATTGATCCCTTTCTTTACAACTTCTTACACTTCCTTACAAAACTTTAAAAAGTTTAAATTCGACTCCACTTAATTGACTACCTTGCACCCTCAATCTCATAGAGCTCCTCGATTTGTCTAGTGTCATAAATGGACCTCACAACTCTCTTTTAAAAAGGAAAGGACGTTTATTATATGCGAATTTCCACCGTTATTTTACCAACAAAGCAACATTTCCTAACATGTATACTCCAACTCTTATTAGTCCCCCTCAATGATCTCCCTAGGGGTGTGTATTCGGGTTTCGGTCGCCCAAATCGAACCGAACCCGAAAAATAGAA